>NC_045444.1:7493362-7739658 GCF_002776525.5 Piliocolobus tephrosceles | reverse complement strand
CTCTGTCGCCCGGGCTGGAGTGCAGTGGCTGGATCTCAGCTCACTGCAAGCTCCGTCTCCTGGGTTCATGCCATTCTCCTGCCTCAGCCTCCCGAGTAGCTGGGACTACAGGCGCCCGCCACCTCATCCGGCTAGGTTTTTGTATTTTTTAGTAGAGACGGGGTTTCACCATGTTAGCCAGGATGGTCTCGATCTCCTGACCTCGTGATCCGCCCGTCTCGGCCTCCCAAAGTGCTGGGATTACAGGCTTGAGCCACCGCGCCCGGCCCACTGTAGCATTTCTAATTGTCCTTAAAACTCTTCCTCAGTGAAGTGTCCCCTGATTCCCCCAGTTATTATAATTTTTTCTTCGTGTCTCAACTGCTTTTTGTGCACAGTGTTCTCACTGTGCTTATCTCATTGCTTTGCACTAATTTGTGTACGTGACTTACTCCCCAACATTTATTGAATGAATTGAATAAATGAAAGCATTGAACTGAGCAACAATGAGGCCAGGAGGAGTGGATTGAAGCAGGGTAATGGGGAGTACGCTTCAGCTTAATCCTTCCTCAGGAGTTAATGCATCCCTTACTCACACCCCACAAAGTACATACTGGAAGTAACCAGTGTTATTTCTTTTTTGCCTGAAAAATACCAGTATTGCTCCAAGTACAACCTGTGTAAGAATCAGCTCTTGATTTTTGTAAAGATAGTGTTAGAGAAAACTCAGTTGGCTTGGCACTCCATCTTGCTAGACCTAGGAGCAGCAACAGAAGTTTTACATCCAGCACCAGAATCACCTACGATTTGAATCATCATCCTTTCCTTCAGCCATCCACACTGCCAGCCTGGGGAGAAATGTTTGAAAAACTGAGAAGAGGTGAACAGAGCAACATTCATGTGGCATGTGGGAGATGAAGAACCAGTGCATTTGAAGAGAGTAATTGCAAATCCCTAGAGCCTCATCGTGCAGGTGAGAAACTGTTGCATCTTCTCTTTGAACACATAATCAAAAGCACATGGTGAAGAAAGGTCAGCTAGAGATGGATACCTTTATGTCAGTCTGGGAGGTATTTGATCTGTCTCCAAGTCCAATCTAAACTCAAATTTTTGAGCTGTCTCTTGCCCTCACAGAAGGAGAAGCTTCCTCAAACACGAGAATCAATGGATTAAGTGGCTTGTCTGCAAATGTTGAAGGTCTTTGTAGTGAGGACTCTGTCTTATTTTGTTCTCCATCCTCTTAGCCTATCACAGAGCCACACAGGTCATGTATCAACACATCTATGCTGAATTAACCAAGTTTAGAGCACTGAATTGATGGACTCACATAGATGTCTGGATGGTAAAACAATTGCCACTCTCTTCTTTATCTCTTAAGATTTTCTTTGGGTTTCTTTTTCTGCATTTACTTTTTTTCCTGCTGTAGATTACAAAGAACTAGGGATGAGAATACATTGTTTTTCTTTTGGTTTGTAAGCACATACATTACGTTTTACTGGATACGTTTTACTGGAAAAGACAAAGCTAAACTTGCAACTAGATGATACTGGTAGAATTTGATTGGAATAGTAGATGGAAGGTAAGTCTTACCATTCTGAAAGGAAACACATACACATACAAACACACCTCACATCCCATTAATCTGTTAGTAACACTACAAGTTTACACTACAGAGCCAGTCATTTGCCCTTAGTCTTTATTTTGAAACAAATTTATTGATAGGTTATTTCCAATGATAAGACATAAGAAGAACAAAAGAGGTTAGCGATGGGTAAGAGGACAGAGGCCTTTTGAACTTGCAGCTCCCCAGACAAGGTGTGTGCACAGTCCATGCACACCCTAACACTTCCATGAGATTGACCAATGCTATATTCAGATACTGTGCTAAGCTGTTATCTGTGCTAATACATTTAGTCCTTCCAGTAACACTGTGAGACAACTACTATTGTTGTTTACACCACACAGAGCAAGAAATTGAAACAAAAACAGGGGAAGTCATTTTCCAACAAAGAAACTAAGTGGAGGATCTGGGGATCAAACTCAGACAATTAGCACGTGTCTGTTGAAAAATAAGTGCTGAGATGGGAACTTCTATCTTGCTGTCTCTGATTAAAAGTTAATCTTGCTACTTCTGATTTAAAAAACTATAGATACATAATATATATTATATATTTAATATATTTTTATTTAAAATACATATTTAAAAAATATATATAAAATAGAGTCTGTGATGTGTGAGTTTATTTTTCTAAAATCTCATTTTCTTTGGTCTCATATATATAGTGAAATATATATATAAATATATAGTGAAATGTATATATATAGTGAAATATATATAAACATATATAGTGAAATATATATAAATAGAGTGAAATGTTTCAACAATCCAGCCAATGATAAATAGATAAAAGCATGTATACACACAGTATATGTACAACAATTTTCTTCATAAACTTCTTCATCCAAATGATGTTTCCCTGTCTAGTCCCACCCACAACCCTGTAACCACTGCTCCAGTTTGAGGCCTTGGATTCCTCAAATACAAATAGACACTCAAAATAGGGAGGTTATTGATTTTCTTAAGAGAATAATAGAGGACCCAGAGCTACAGAGCTTTGGTTTTGGAGATCCTAACTGTTTTATTTCGTGAAAAAATCACAGGGCTATCCTTCAGGTAATGTAACATCTGGTTAAAACTCTACCACTAACTAGCTGTGGCCAATAATTAATTATTTAGACTTTATTTTATTTAGTCATAAAATGAATGAGTTCTGTGATGTGTGAATTTCTTTATTTTTCTAAAATCCTCACATTTTCTTTGGTCTTTTATTAAATGAAAATGAGATGAAATACTAAATGGTAAAATAATATCAATTGTAATATATTTTGAAAATTATATTAGTGTAATTTTCACAGGCTTAATATACAGGCTAAAAGTTTTTATTATGTTACTTTTTAAAAGGTCCTGATAATATACTATTCAACAATTTTTGTTGTGTTACATTAAAAAAAAGTTCTATCACAAAAACACTGTTTCTCTTTTTTCCTTAAAAGTTCTTTTATTATTATTTATTTATTTATTTATTTATTTATTTATTTATTTATTTTTTGAGATGGATTCTCTGTTGCCTAGTCTGGAGTGCAGTGGTGCAATCTTGGCTCTCCACAACCTCTAACTCCCAGGTTCAAGCAATTCTCCTGCCTCAGCCTCCCAAGTAGCTGGGATTACGGGCGCAAACCACCACACTTGGCTAATTTTTGTAATTTTAGCAGAGACAGGGTTTCACCATGTTGGCCAGGCTGGTCTCGAACTCCTGGCTTCAGGTGATCTGCCTGCCTTGGCCTCCCAAAGTGCTGGGATTACAGGCATGAGACACTGCACCTGACCAAAAATGTTTTACCTTCTTGCATATTAACCAATTTTCTGTATTTTCTTGAAATAGCAAGTCTCAATTTTTTATTGGCATGCATCAGCCGTCCCTAGTTGTCTTATGGCCTACTTGAGCTCATATATCTTATTTTGATTGTAGACTACACAGCCCGTGAAATGTTAGTAGATAGGTAAAAGTGATCAGTAAGGATAAACAATAGATGTCAGATGGAGCACCCCTGTTCATTGCGAGCTGAGCAACAAAATCATCCATTTGACAAATATTTATTTGTTGGTGCCACTATCTGCTGAACAGAGTTCTAAGCGTTGATGATAGAGACAGACAAGTTATTTGTTCCCACAGAGTGTACATTTCAGTGAAGGATGCAGAAAATAAATAAGCATACAAAAAGAGTAACTTTGAGGGAGCAAAGGATCATGCAGAATTAAAGCAGAGTTATTTAATAGAAAATATAGATAATTATTTTAGATGTAGATTTAAAAAGGTTTCACAGTGGAGCTGAGCTGACATCTAAACGATGAAAAATAAATTCAGGTAGAAATAGAAAACCATCAGGTCTGTAGGGATTTAGAACCTTGTAGGACACCGTGAGACATGAAAATTTCATTTTAAGTTAAAAGGGAGGTCAAGGGTTAATGTAGGTTAAGACGATTTAAGCAACATTTTAAAACATTCCATTCTCCCTCATCCCAACAATCTATAGAAGTTCATTGTCTCACTCCAAAATACTCTTGAATTCCAGGGTTGGTTTGCTGGTCATTTCCAATATTAGAATCCATATCTCCTTAGATGAAATGTCATAGCCACAATAAGGTTTCTTTAGTAATTTACCAAAAATAATACATTTAAACAAATATATGAAGATTTTTAATAAAAACAAAAGAATTCACATTACAACAATCCAGAAAACATCCAATTAACTTCCTACCTAAATTCTTAAAATATAGTTCAGCCATCCCACAACCATAATATTCTCTGATTTTAACTAGTGGTACTTGCTGTCCATTCTGCTAAATTTTTCTTTATAGTCACATTTTGAGAACTGAAGCCAGCTGGGCTTCTGGGTAGGGTGGGGACTTGGAGAACTTTTCTGTCTAGCTAAAGGATTGTAAACACACCAAATGAGCACTCTATGTCTAGCTAAAGGTTTGTAAACATACCAATCAACACTCTGTAAAAACGGGCCAATCAACACTGTAAAATGGACCAGTCAGCAGGATGTGGGTGAGGCCAAATAAGGGAATAAAAGCAGGCCACTCCAGCCAAAAGTGGCAAGCGGCTTGGGTCGCCATCCACGTTTTGGAAGCTTTGTTCTTTCGCTCTTCACAGTAAATCTTGCTGCTGCTCACTCTTTGGGTCTGCACTACCTTTTTGAGCTGTAACGCTTACTGGGAAGGTCTGTGACTTCACTCATGAAATGAGCAACACCGCAGATCCACCAGGAGGAACAAACAACTCCGGGCACGCCACCTTTCTGAGCTGTAACACTCACTGCCAAGGTCTGGGCCTTCACTTCTGAAGTCAAGTGAAACCGCGAACCTACCGGAAGGAAGAAACTCCAGACACATATGAACGTTGGAGGGAACAAACTCTGGGCACCCCATCTTTAAGAACTGTAACACTCACTGCAAGGGTCCGTGGCTTCACTTTTGAAGTCAGCAAGACCAAGAATCCACTGGGAGGAACCAATTCCAGACACATTTCTTTTTTCATCTCCAATGGTTGGACAAGTAGTTGCAAATTTCTCTTTTTCTACATCACGTAACATTTAAATACTATATCTCATTGATTTTCTCTTTTAAAAATTAGATTCTCAAATCTGTAACGCCTAGTCATCAAAAGGAGACTTCTTAATACCTCAGCTCTCCATCAGTAGAAGACATTTTTTGTTGTTTCTTTGTTTTTCCTACTAAAGAAGGTTTCTACAGTTTATATTGAAAGTTTCTAGATAATGTTATTTTATTTAAGACCCCAACTAAGGTTGGGGCAAACTATCACTATTTTGGTTTTTCATCTTTGCTAGACTTGTCCTTTATGATCACCTGGGATAAATAGCAATGAAAAATAGAATAAAGGGATCTTTCCAAATCAGCTGAATGTGTCACAACATAGGGAAACAGTCGAGCTACTTTACTGATATTTTCCATTTTACTCCAGGTGATAATGGAAAACCTATTTCTCCCCCTTTTTATTGGAAAACATGCTGGTCTTTGTTTCATTCAGTGTTAGTGGATGAATAACTTAGGAATACACTCAAATTATGCTCTTAAAAATAACAATATATTATCTTGCTTAAATTACAATAGGAAGTACGTTTACAGTTCACAAATTCTGGCTTTGCTTAATTACCATTTATTTTCTTCATCATTAGCATAAAGGGAAGAAATATAACATTTTTGGGAGCATTTTTAGGGGACTGAAAATAATACATTTTATTCAAATTCAACAGAGCAGGGGAAATGACACCTATTTTTTTCTTCAATTAAGTATTTAATCTATTAGGTACACACATTCAGAAATACGTGAAGATAAAGGAACTTGCCATTGAAAGATAAAGGTGCTTGCCATTATTTGAAAACTACACATTCATACAAATATGAAAAGATAGTACCAATCTTTTCATATAAATTGTGCATGATTACACACCTTGGATAGTCATTGGGGAATTTTTCATCTCCGGCTGCCATCTCTCTGCTTCTTTCTTCTCCGCAGCCTCCTCAGTTTAGTTCTACCAGCCTCTCAAGGCACACAATTCAGCTAGTATTTTTCCATCTAGTTTTCTGCTCCAGAGAATAGAAGGAAAAATTTTTCTTTTCTTGGATGAAAGTATGAGTTTTCTTCAAAAACCCCAGAGCTCTTTTCTAAAAAGGGCTGCAATTATCATCATTTTGTGAGACATTGTATTGAATTCTGTGGGGTTCCATAAAGGGGTGTAGGAACAGTTGACACTTAGGACATATTGGGAGGTGAGAAGAAATCTTGATCTGCTCTGAAACATCAAGAAATGGTGAAGAAAACCCTTGATTTTGTTTCTCTTGACCTTGCATGCTTACAATGCAAATACCACAAGACTTAATTTCTGAATCAGAAAATTCAGGCATGATCAGTAAAATTCTGCTGAATTTCTTTGTTTTGGAACTTCATAAAGAGGACAGGGAATAGTTGTAGACTTTTGATTACTATTGATGTAAATACTCCAATTGATTCTTAAACCTCTAATGTAGTTAGCTTCTTCTAATGATCCCATGAACACTGCGAGCAATAGAATCTTTCTGGCCTGAGCGCCTGGCTATGAATCTGGCTCCATGGGTATGTTCTGCGTTCTCAGTTTCTGTTTCTGAATTTAGAAAGCCTGTGCGTACAGATTCTGCAGGTTGACTACATCACATCCTTTGCAAATATGCAATATGAATGGGCAGATTTTCCACTAACAATATTGATGCCTTCTATTTAGGCTAATAGAAAAAAAATCAGGGTTATATCATGTATGTTACTAGGGAAAGGTGTTTGACTCCCCGTGACATCCATTGTCGTGTGCCCACATCCTTACTAGCTGTGCTATCAGTAATCTGAGCTAGGGTTTACAGGGTAGAGGATGCCATTTTATGGCACAATCTGGTAGGCAGTGCCATTTTAGTTCTTTTCTGAGCTGATCTAGTTCTGTCTGGCTCCTGAGCCTAAGGTCCACGTCCTCCTGGCCATAAGCCTATCAGCTTCTGCTGGTTCCCCTGCCTCAGCAACAGGGATGTGCAGTAGCTTTGAGTCTGTTCCTGAGTCTGCGTCATTTTCATTCTATCCTATTGGATGCACCTCCACGACTAAACACTCCCTCAGACCTTAGCTGTCATCTTCATCCTGTACTTGGTGCTGCTCTAGAACAGCAGAACTCAGAGGAGGCGGACTACTTGAGGTTAGGGTGCTCCTGGTGACTACTGAGGAGTTACTTGACCTGACACCAACACCTTCATTTAATCAATTATATGACCAGTCTTCAGATTCGATCAATATTTATTACCCAAAAAAAACTTGTTTGTCCATCTTGTCTCAGTTATTCTGATGCATGGGTATTTAGAGAGAATCTGAGTTTAAAAGAACACACAATTCCAAACTGTGTCTGTATGTGTGTGTATAGGAACACAAGTTGATTAGAGCATTACACTGATAACAGTTATTTAAGAAAAATGGAAACTCATATTGAGTTGAGGGTGAAATATTCATATCTTCTTTATATTCATATGTTAATATATTTCGTGGGCTTAAATTATTAAAGTAAAACATTTGAATATTTGCTTATATATAAATCTGGTATTAGCATGTGTCCCAGACTTATTAACCCTAAAAACTAAGAATAATTGATTTTGTTGCTTGCATTCCCAGCTCTTTATTACTTCAAAATTCAGATCCTAATTATTAATATTGGCCAAATTGTGTGATTAAATATGATGAATAAATAAGTTACAAAATATAATAAGGCCTCCCAATTAAGGTGTTTTTGAACACTGTGTGTATGTGTGTGTGTTTGTGTGTGTCTGTTGTTACTGTTTTCTACTTTTCTTTTGCCTGAGTTCCAAGTGAATTGGTAATAAGGGAGGATGGGGAAAAACATCTAACATTAACAAGATTGGGAAAGGGGCCTTCACAAAATGAGAGATTTGAAGGTGCTGAGAGAAGAATCACTTAGGTGGAAAAAGTCCTAGCTCAGAACAAGGGCTAGAGGGGCCTTCACCAGGAAAGCATCCATCTGTGTGGGAACCCCAGAGTAGAATTTGGAAGGACTCAAGGCAACAACCAGAGTGGCCTTGAAAATTACGGGATAAATGGAAAAACTTTCCACATTAAATTTAGGCCAGTGGTGCATACCACTATCCTCCCCTTCACCCTACCTTCTAGGCTGACTAAAGTTAGCAAAAAATGTGTTATATATGTCCAAGCAGCTGAAAGAGAGGACTGGGAATGTTCCACACACAAAGTGATAACTACTCGAGGTGATGGACACTCCACATACCCTGACTTGATCCTTACACAGTCTATGCATGTAACAAATACATCTACACAAGGACACAATGTAATATTAATGTCCACCGAGAACAAAACAATTTCAAACTAATAATGCAATGGTTTATTATCTCAATTTGTTGCACAAACTATCTAGGGACACTGGATAGAACATCACTCCACCCTAACAGAAGAGAAGCCAGATAGACCACAAAGGCATAACTCTCTTTGAGCCTAGGGAGCCCTCCATATCCATCTCCTTCCTTAAATACCAAAGAAGAGCTCTTTCATAATTGCTTTTCCCTCCAGCCTTTCTAGTGCCAAAAGCCAGTTCCTCTGTCCTTGTCCACGTGTCTACAGCTGGGACCCATCTTTTCTGGCCTAGCTGTCTGGAGTTTGCTGAGAATGTTTCTTACTTTCTCTACGACACTCTCTTCTCCGAGGGAGAAAGTATAACTCATGTGTCTGTATACTACCTTCAGAGGAATAGAACTGATAGGATATATGTATATGTGAAAGGAAGGTTTATTAAGTAGAACTGACCCACACAGTCACGTGGTAAAGTCCCACGATAGGCCCTCTGCAAGTTGAGGTGCAAGGAAGCCAGTGGTGGATCAGTCTGAGTCTCAAAACCTCAAAAGTAGAGAAGCCGACAGTACAGCCTTCAGTCTGTGACCGAGAGCCCTTGGCAGACCACTAGTGGAAGTTCAAGAGTTCAAAAGCTGAAAAACTGGGAGTCCGATGTTCAAGGACAGGAATCATTCAACACAGGAGAAAGATGAAGGCCGGAAGACTCAGCAAGTCAAATCCTTCTACATTCTTCTGCCTGCTTTACTCTAGCTGTGCTGGCAGCTGATTAGATGGTGCCCACCCAGATTAAGGGTGGATCTGCCTCTCCCAGTCCACTGACTCATGTGTTAATCTCCTCTGGTAAAACCCTCACAGACACACGCAGGAACAATACTTTGCATCCTTCAATGCTTCATCAAGCATTGAAGCATTAATCAAGTTGACACTCAATATTAATCATCACAGATTCACCCCTTGTCAACTTGAACCAACATACCTCTCCTAAAATCATACACAATCTTCAAATAAAGACAATAATAAGGTCGTAATTACACCTAACATAATACAGCTATCCTTCATACAACCCAAAGCGCACTCATCCTTAACCTAGATGCTATTACATAAAGTTAAATACATTGAAATGCTGATGTGAAGTCAAATCTTATGTCACACAATAAAAGGAAAAAGGAAATAAAATGAAGATGTTTTCTTAGTATAAGTGTCTACATGCACAAATATGTTCTTAACAAAATAAGGAGGAAATACTCATAGCAGTTACGGTCACTCCTCATTTCTGTAACCTGGTCATATGGTTGTAGCTGATATTGATGATTACCTTCTTCTACTACCCATTTTTTATTCCCTTTGTCTTCAGCAAGCACCTCAGAAAGTCGTGGGTTTTTTCTTTTATTATTATTATTTTGTATGTGTGTGGTGTTTTTTTTTTTTTCCTGGTGGAATGACTCAAACCTTCATTCCTGAGGGTCTGGGTCATTTGTAGTCCTGCCTGGCTTGAGTCATTGTTGTTTCTCATTGACCTTAATCACAGGGTAATACTAAGAGTAGCCGTAAGGGATTTCCTGTATTCCAAACATAGTGTTCCTTATCTCCATTGTGAAGTAGTAGACTAATTTCATCTTGATAGTCCAAGTCAGTCATCCCAGCCAACACCGTAACTCCCTTTTTAGCCAATTGACTTCGAAGTAGGAGGAATCCAAAGTATCCAAGTGGCAATCTTCACTTCCAGCTTAATGGAATTATTGTTGTGTCTCCTGGTGGCAGCACCCCTCCCTCTGGAACTAAGACATCTAGGCCAGCCAAATGTAATGTCACAGGAACAGGAAACAAAAATTTTGCTAGTGAGTCACTAGGGGTGATGGTGAGTGGTGCCATGTCCACTTCTGCTCCTTGATTACTGGACCCATGAATCCTTGCTATGGGAGGAAGAGTACCATATACTGGATGCTGATTCAGAGGATATGTAGCCTTCTGGAAAACTTTGCTCCACCCCTGCAAAGTATTGTCACTTAGAGTTGTCATCGTAATTGTGACTTCAAAAGGTCATTCCACCATACTATCAATCCAGATGCTTCAGGATGATAGGGAACATGGTAAGATCAGTAAATTCAATGAGCTTGAGCCCACTGCCCCGTGTCTCTAGCCATAAAGTGAATGCCTTGGTCAGAGACAATTCAGTGTGAAATACCATGATGGTGGATAAGGCATTTGGTGAGTCCACGGATAGTGGTCTTGGCAGAAGACTACTGCCATGTCTACTGGATGCAGGTTAGGCAAACTCATATCCAGAGTAAGTGTCTATTCCAGTGAGGACAAACTGCTGCCATTTTCATGATGGAAGGCATCCAATATAATCAACCTGCCACCAAGTAGCTGGATGATCACTTTGAGGAATGGTGCCATATTGAAGGCTCAGTTTTGGTCTCTGCTGCTGGCAAATTGAGCACTCAGCATTGGCCACAGCCAGGTCAGCCCTTTGGTGAGCACTTACATGAGATACAAATATCTTCACAGTTTTTGACTACTCAGAGAAGTCCATCCACGCCTCTTCTCCAAATTCCTTTGTCACCAATTTTGCAATCATGCTTTTTCCAAGTCCCTAACCATCCAGTGAAACCATTGGCTATAGCCCTTGAATCGGTGTATAATCGCACATCTGGCTATTTCTCCTTCCAAGCAAAGTGCACAGTGAGGTGCACTGCTCGAAGTTTTGCCAAGTGGGAAGATTTCCTTTCACCACTGTCCTTCAAAGATGTCTTACAAAGGGGCTGAAGATGCAAAAACATATCAACGTATCATCCATTATATGCTATATCAGGGCTCCCTTACATGAAGCACTATTTCTTTCATTGTTGGTTAATCCATTGCTATGTGCCTGACACTATTCCCATTGTTTGAGTTATAGATATGTAGAATATGAAACATGTTCCTGAAGAAAAGCATAATAATCCTTCCCAAAATATTGAAAATTATTAAATTAAAGACACTAAAAGTGTGGGCTCTGTTTGTCTGATGGCAGGGCATAAATCCGTCCTTACTAGGGACGACACTTGTTTATCAGCCTAGAGAGGATACCAGCAGGCACCAAAGGAATCTGAGAAGCGATTTTACTGTGTTCCCAGATTTTCCCACCTTTTCAAAAAAAAAGGAACTGTTCTTCGTCTTGTCTCTATTTTGGACTTACGGCTCTTTGTGAGAATATTATTTAAGCAAGGCATGTAAGCCACTGCCTTGAGAGAGAACGACTTTTAAGCTAAGCCTTCTCCTGCATGATGGGTAAGGCATGTGTTCATACACTTTTGCTTTTTTGTTGTTGTTGTTAATTTGACTTTTGTTTTCAAGAGAGTGTCTCAACTAAGAACTAAGAAGAGAAAGAAAAGAAATGTTTTCTTCCCTCCATCCCTAGCTTGTGGAATTGACAGTGTACCGGGGAAATAGTCATATAACAGGTAAATAGCATTTGCTAAAGTGCCACAGCAATATGAAGCACAATGCTGAACCCATCATTTCCGTCTCGACACTTTTTCTAAATCTAAAGGCCCACATTTTAAACACTCCACAAGTCGCTTATATCTGGCTGTTTTGCTATCGTTTTAACCAGTGTGCCTCATCTGAACTTGGTGACTTCTCCCGGTATATTCTCCCCCTTTCACTTTTTTCAGTTCTCTTAATAACAATATCTTTGCCTAATGATAAATTTGTAAAAGATCCTTTATATTCTAACCCTAATCAATGGCAGCCAAGTCCTTATCAGAAACATCTTTACATTTTTCTTTTGTTTGAATTTACACTGCTGACTCTCTGGTCAAAGTTCTAGTCACTTTGGCTCCAACTCTGTTTTCTCTCCTTCCATTTGATCTGCACAAGCTTGCTACTTCCAGCCTCAAAACTATTGGCTTTAAACATTTTATTTGATGTTTAATTGACCACAATAATAGTACAGTTTTATGGGATAGCCAGTGATATTTGTATGCAGATAATATATAGTGCTCAGATCAGGATAATTAGCATATGCATCATCTCAAACATCTATCATTTATTTGTATTGGAAACATTCAGTATCTTCCTTCTAGCTATTTGAAACTACATATTATTGTTAACTAGAGTCATCCTACAGTGATATAGAACACTAGAACGAAATCCTCCTAACTAGCTGTAATTTTGTATCCTTTAGCAAATCTCTCCCTATTCCTCCCACTCACCCCTTCCCAGCCCCTAGTTTGTTAAATGCTTTTAACATTTAAAATGTCAATACTGGTTCCTATAATCAGTTGTTCCTTTGTCAGAGAAAGCTACTAGAGAAAGTCACATCTCAGTAGAATCTCAAAGGCTAATAGAAACATGGAACTAATACTAGACAGATACCACATGGTTGCTGGCAGCTGGGGGCATGGTGTGTTTAATGTGGGAGGTAAAGTTTCCACTTAGAAAAAAGTACATAGATGAATACCCAGAGGCAAATGATATTGAGAGTTAAGAGTGCGATGAGGGATACAGAAGTAGTTAATATTGTGCAGAGACAAGGTCAGAGAAGGTTGAGCAGAATATCTCTTGTGGAGTCTAGCTTTAATTTTTCAGGCACTGGGAAGTCAAAGATGTGGTTTTAGCAAGATAATTATATGGTTGGATTGGGAGCCTTTAAAGAAAAATCATTCTGGCAGCTTTCTCTGCATACTGTAGTTCAAATTGTTTATTCTTTTTCCATTAGGTTAAGATCTGCTCAAGGGTGAGGACCAATCCTGAAATCTCTAGTGAGAACCAAAGTGGGTGGCTATAGCAGGCACAAGCCCCCTGTTGACTGATAATGAATGATAATGGATGGTAACAGAAAGTCTCTTCCAGACATTTGCCACTTAATTACGTTTTAAAGTCATCCTAGAACAATTTAGCAGTGTGTGGTTTCTCTCTCCAGTTAGACACACTGTTATTTATTTATTTTTTAGACAGAGTCTTGCTCTGTCCCCCAGGCTGGAGTGCAGTGACGTGATCTCTGCTCACTGGAACCTCTGCCTTCTGGGTTCAAGTGATCCTCCTGCCTCATCCTCCAGAGTAGCTGGGATTACAGGCGCGCACCACCACACCCAGCTAATTTTTTGTATTTTTAGGAGAGAAGGAGTTTCACCATGTTGGCCAGGATGATCTCTATTTCTTGACCTCATGATCCGCCCACCTTGGCCTCCCAAAGTGCTGGGATTACAGGCATGAGGCACCCCACCAGGCTATTGCTATTTTTTTTAAGGGTAACTATTATATTATGTTTTATTATTAAATTAAAATGTATATATATATATATATATATGTATATATATATAGAGAGAGGCCCCCTCCTCTCAATGCAAAAGACACAGGGCATCACTTATAAGGCACTCATCAATTGAAGCTATTGATCTATTGATAGATTCCATCATTCTATTTTTTTTTTTTTTTTGAGACAGAGTCTCACCCTGTCACCCAGGCTGCAGTACAGTGGCACAGTCTCCACTCTCCTGGGTTCAAGCAGTTCTTCTTTCTCAGCCTCCCAAGTAGCTGGGACTACAGGTGCCCACCACCATGCCCAGCTAATTTTTGTATTTTTAGTAGAGACAGGGTTTCACCATGTTGGTCAGGGTGGTATCGAACTCCTGACTTCAGTTGATCCACCTGCCTTGGCCTGTCAAAGTGCTGGGATTACAGGCGTGAGCCACTGCGCCCAGCCTCTTTTCTTTAATATAATAGGTTAGCAGCTGTTCTCGTACAACATAATGACAGATTTTCTCAATGAAAACTTTCCAGTGTCATTAGATCCCTATCCAAATGGCGATTTCCCAAATGTTTTTTCTTTTAAAGGCCAGGAATGCCTCTTTTTCACAGCTTGGACACAACCTTTATATTAGTTTGTCACTGGATGTACTAATTTTGATATATTTTGAAATAACTTGATGGATCTTGAAATGTACCAGTCTGACTTGTTTTCAGAATTAAATTCATCGCATCTGTTTCTTCTGCAAATGTTGTGATAATCTAAAACCCAAGCAAGAAAGGAGAAATGAAGCAACTTCTGTGCAGAACTATTTTCCTTAAGAGTATGAACTAATAATTCAAGTATTATATCAGGGCAAAAAGCTTGTTGCAATAAATTATTAATGCATAACTGTATTTTTGTTGATATGGAAAACCTGTATCCAGCAATTATAAAGTGTCACAGCTCTATTGCAAGTTATAGTGAAAGGCCACTTGGGAGTACAGCTCCTAGAGTAATAGATATTTAGTTCACCATCACTGTGAAACTTTTATTAGCAGTTAATTCTCTATGACAATGTACAAGAAAAACACATAAGCCTAATGTCTGTGCTCTCAAGTGTTGTCACCTAAAATAGTCCCTAGGATTTATTGTTACTTAGTAAACACTTTCTGAACAGCATGACAGATACGGTGCTGGAACTTCAACACACAGATCTGTTTGGATTGCCCTCAACCCACTGGAGGGGTATGAAGAATGTTTAGTGAACTAGAGAGTTGTGTGACTCTGTTGGCCTCCCTGCCTTCTTAGCTTAATTCATTGAAACAGTATCATTCTTTCCTGGAAACAAGAAAGGCCTGGAGGGACCATCAGTACACACTGTGATGCATTTCACAGGGCAGGTGATGCCATAGGGCTCCTCTTCCTCCTCTTAACTGTTGTTTTTCCCTAAGGAATAAATAACCACTAGGTACAACAATTCGGGCAATAGATCATTCTGCTTATTTCTGCCAACCCACCAAGTCATATGCAGGCACAGCAAGATGCTTCCAAATATGCTAGGCCAGCAAAATCTATTTTATTAACTCCACAAGACTAATTAAAAAAAAAAAAAAATAGAGACAGAGTCTTGCCCTGTCACCCAGGCTGAAGTGCAGAGGTGTAATCATAGCTCATTGCAGCCTTGATCTCCTGGGGTCAAACTGTCCTTCCACTTCAGCCTCTGGAGTAGCTGGAATTACAGGTGCACCACCATGCCCAGCTAAAACTCAACTCTTGATGTTCTCCCAAAAGGGAACAAACTTTGGCTAGAACTCCTTCATTCCACTCTCTGCTTATTATATTTGCATGCAATTTTATGGACTACTACCTCTTGTTTTTCAGTTTTGCTCATAAGAGAAGTATATGAATAGTTTGCACTAAAAGATGGTATAATTCAACCCTTTAAGAAGAGAAACTTAAGATGACCATGTTTCTATCAGATGGTGTCTGAGAAGAGGTTTAAGTAGAGCTCTGACAGACAGAGGCTTGGGATATAGAGGGGAGTAGTCTCCATGGTGAGAATAGCATGAGGGAAGACAAAGGGCTTTCCTACAGGTTGCATGACAGGTAGTCTTTGGCTTGAGTGGGGCATATGGCAAATGTAGGGGTGTAGCACAAAGCAAGATTGAATGTTAGAGGCCATTGAAAGGATCTAAATACATATTTACTAAGTAACAATAAATCCAAGGGACGATTTTAGCCATCGAAAGGCTCTAAATACATATACACAAACACCACACACACACATTTATATATACACATTTTATAGATGTATGTGTGTATGTGCACATCTGCATATATAAATACATACACACATTATATATATTTGTTCATTTCAAATACATACATGTATAAATATGTATTTATATATACATATATAGTATATACGTGTATGTGTGTGTGTGTGTACATATATGTATGTGTGTATGTATTTGAAATGCACTTCACCATTTAGGGAAAGAGTGTAAAGAAGATTCAATTTGTGCAAATAGACATTGTGAGCAAGCCTGAAATGAGCAGATGTGAGGAGAAAGAAGAGTCAGCACAACAGGTGAAAAGGAGCACCTAGAAGGGAGAGAAGAAAGGAAAAGAGTGTTTGGTGCAGCATCGTGTGCAGGGGTTGGAGTCTGGATTGTCCCCTGCTGTGTTGAAGGACTGAGAGAAGAGAGACAGAAAACAATACAGAAAAAAGTTTTAGACTTGAGAGGAAGAACTCATTGCTAATGTTGGCTTCTCAGTTTCCCCAATCTGAACAAAAGGAACTAGATTTACATCCTACAGAGAGAACACCACTTGGGATTAGGCAGTTAGGAAATAAGTGGGCTGAATTTTCATGTGTTGAAGGGATGCTGAGCTCGAGAACTCAAGAATGTATAAACTCTTTTGCTAATTTTATTTGACATTCCCATCTGTTAATTATGGGAGCTCTCTAATGTTTCTTTTTACTTTTTAAGTGACGCAAAGATGGCTTCCAACGTGTTGGTTGTGGAAACAGTTTCATTCCTAGTTGGGGACTAGTCTACCTTCCCAGTGACGGAGAAAATCCACAGGAAGCAAAGCACTAAGGCTACTGCCTCATCAATATCAGCCTCAGGGCTCCTCAAAGTCCCAACCTTTACACATTTATCTCTTCCTGTTCTATGTCAGTTTTAACAGTGGGGAATGCCCTGGGGCTGAAATATACACAAGATCCAAATGAATCAATGTCCTATAAGCCAAGTGCTATGCCTTCAAGCAAGGCAGAGCAATTATTACCCAACACAGGTGCCCCTGCTGGTTCTCAAGGACAAGCAAGGGAAGTGAATCCATCACAGCCCTGCCACTTAAGATGCATTTTAAACTGCAGTGGCTCTCCTACACAGCCATCATTCACTTATGCTCAGTGTCATTCTTTTGCATTCCTTCAACACTGACAATTTGCACAAAGGAAACCAACAAGACAAGGCACTAGGCTGGTGTGTTTAAAGTGCAATCTTAGGGATAAAATGGCTCGTAAGAGGGGAAGAAAAGCTCTGGTGTAGGAACATCTCTTGAGCATTTTCAGTTCACTGTAAATTCTTCACCCCAGCATGTGTATTCCCACAATACACAGAAAGACGTTTTAGTTTGGTGTCCTGTCAGGCATTTAGCCTCTGTTGAAAGATACTGGAGAAACATAGCTATCCTCTTGAGAAGATCCCATCCTGATGAGAGAGACAGAGAAGTAAACAATTATAATACTGGGTAATCACATTAGCAGCGGAGACAAGAAGGAGTGCCATGAGCAGAAAGGAGAGCCATTTTCCATATCTGGCAGGAGTTCCCAGGAGCACTTCCTGTCTACCAGGTATACCTGAACTGACTGTTGAAGAACAAAGGAGCACAGAAGAGTCAGGGAAGAGCACTGTGGGCAGAGAGGGAGAATATTGCATCTGGTGGAGTGTAATGGCTCATCGTGTGTTAACTTTAGGATCTCAAGAGGGCAAGAGATGAGAGATTAAGATAGAGAGGGAGACAGAGCAAGATACTAGTAAACCATCTGCAGAGCCATGGCCAGGGGCAGGACCCCATTAGGGTCCCAGGAGATCCATAGAGGACTTGTCAGCAGCAGAGACAGGCCTACACATAACTACCCCACATAAGTGAAGGCTCTGTTCTTTTAAGTAATGAAAAGTATTTTCCAGAATGATTTGTGAAATGCATCATGCACTTCATTTCTCCTTAAAATATTTTTTTTGGCCCCAAAATATTGCTCTTTCATCTGAACTCCAACCACTCTCAGTTGGTACTTGTTTTATGTTGTCTACTTAATGTCATAAGTTGTAATAGTTTTACATAACTGGCTTCTGCCTATCTCTCTTAATAAAATACAAGCTTCAGGAAGTGACTGCTCTTTGAAGTTTGTTTTCTTGTTGGTTTTGACTTTCCTCATCACAGGATAGAGTTGGAGTCTCACCTAGGATATATTCCAGATGATATTTCCTGATATCCCTGATAACTGTGCTTCTTAATCTATTCCTAGCAAGTAGAGCTCCAGGACACAGTGTCACGCGGGAGCTTGGATCATCGCAGAGGAGAGGCATGGCAAGTTCTCACAATGTAGAGCAGGAGGGCAAGGAAGATCTGAAGAAAAGTGCCTAGGGGTGCATTTGGACTAGCTCTAAATTAACAAACCTTGTGATGCTTCCATTATGAAGAACTGGTGTAAGAGAATTTGAAAGACATATAGCATAGCAGAAGGGAGGTAAGATAGAGGTTGAAAACAGGAGACTGGAGTCAGAGCCTGAAGGTGTTAGAATTTAAAAGAAGGGCTCTTACTGACTAATTCAATCTGAATTGAAGGAGCAGTTAGGCGTCAAAACTCTAGAGGTTAAGAAATTACGTCATCAAAAATCTAGAGAGAAGTTTAGGTATGCCTACTATATCACTATATATATATATATATATATGTATAGGCTTATGCCATTCTTCATCTGAAAAAAATATTTTTCACTAAATTTCCTTTGTACTTAGGGAGACATAAATATCCAGTATTTGGCAAGTACTGTAATAGAGGTAAACCAGGTTCTCTGGAAGGATGTGATACTCTCCTAAATCTGTTTGGTTAAGAGGTTAATGAACGAAGGGGTCTGATCAAATCCTACTGGATTAGTAGGAATTATCCAGCTAAAAGGTAAGAGCATACACATGGCATTTTGGCTGAGATAGTAACTTGTTCCGCATTACAAAACTTACGGCATGTTAGAGAAACTGCAAGTGCCTTGATATGGCTGGATCCTAGTGTTAGAGGTGGGTATCAAAAAATAAGAAATAAATTAGTAGAGAAATCAGCTTAATGTTATGCCATATACCAATTTATTTAATCTTTTTGGAAATCTGTATATGTTTAACCAAAATATTTTTAAAATATACATAACTGGAGGGGAATACTTTTTGGTAAAAATGAGAGACTAGAAACCTCAAAAATTATTTGCTCCATGAAAGCAACAAGAAAACTTACAAATATTCACAGAACAGATTTAACTGCTTATCAACCTGGATACACTTAATCACTAAATATGACCTCATGAGTCTTGTAATAATAAGTCCATATGAAACCTGTAAAATTTTTCTTGGAGTTAAAAATGGTTTTTCATTTTTGACTTTCTCCTTTTATTGGTTTATGTAAATAAAATAATTTTTAAATAGAAAAAAGAAAACTCACAAATGTTTTCAGAATAAGTTTTTTCAGAAGTCTAGAAATTAACCAACAGCTTGCAGCAATCCTGAAAGTTTTTATTTAAGAAAAATAGCTGAATTTCAGGACTAACAGGGATTCTTGTACCTTTTTAACTTGTGCTGCTTCCATTCCACACCTCCAACTCCATGGTTTCCTTGAAAACCTGCAGCCAACAAGCACAGTCAGTGGCATGGCAGCCACCTGGAAGCAGGAGGTTTGGTAACCCTTTGGAGTCGAATTCCCCTAGACTCGTCGTTACTTGTCCTGTCTGACAGTTCCATGAAAGACCGCACTCTCAGAGCTCTCTTTATTTGTCCTGGCTTGGAGCTCCCCTACTGTGAACAGTCTTTTTCCTGGGGCATTTATGAAAAGAAAAAATAAGTGGCAATTGTTTAACATCACTGCTGCCTTAGGCAGTAAATAACAATTTGGACTAACAATAAGCTACTCCAAAAGTTTAAAAGAAAATTCTCGGGAATGAGATATCCATGGGAAGCTTTGAAAATATCTGATGCATTCCTGGGATACAAAAGGTCACACACATGCATGTTGCTCTGCACATGCCCAGGCTGGGCATATGGTCCAAAAAAACCCCTGAAAGTGCTTCAAGCTCCCACCTCTGCTAACAAACAGGAAGTAAAGGCTCTGGCTTCCTGTTTGAAGGGTGCCCCAACTCACATGCAGAGCCTGCCAACAAAGACTGGAAGATTTGTTGTTTCCAAGCATTAAAGGAAATGTGTGTTAAATCATTAGCTGACCATTAGGATAATTATTAAGAGGTTTCATGACACAAACATGATGGAATCGTTCAGAAGAAGTTCCTAAACGAACAACAATAATATTAAAACAAAAAGTAACACATCGTAAGTCAGGGAGATGATTTTATTTCCAAAGTTGCCACATTGGCCGGGCGCGGTGGCTTAAGCCTGTAATCCCAGCACTTTGGGAGGCCGAGACGGGCGGATCACGAGGTCAGGAAATCGAGACCATCCTGGCTAACACGGTGAAACCCCGTCTCTACTAAAAATACAAAAAACTAGCCGGGCGAGGTGGCGGGCGCCTGTAGTCCCAGCTACTCCGGAGGCTGAGGCAGGAGAATGGCGTAAACCCGGGAGGCGGAGCTTGCAGTGAGCTGAGATCTGGCCACTGCACTCCAGCTCGGGCGACAGAGCAAGACTCCGTCTCAAAAAAAAAAAAAAAAAAAAAGTTGCCACATTATATTATTTTAAATGTCCTGTTTTCAACAACAACAAAAACCAAGGCCTTCAAAAATAAAAAAGGCTTGGCTCATACGTAAGGCCAAAAGGTTATCAAACTATCCATTAGTAAGTCCACACATTGGAATTATTAGACATAGATTTTAATCAGGCATTTTAAATATATTCAAACAAAACTGTAAGAATACAAGTATAAGAACTGATATCTTACCAAATAGAGAATAACAATAAAGAGATAAAAATGATAAAAACAAATCAACTATAAATTCTGGAATTGAAAGCTACAATAACTTAAATGAAAAATCCACTAGAGGAGATTAGCAGCAGATTTAAGCAGGCAGAAAAAGGTTAATTGAGGTCATCCTATCCGAGAAACAAAAAGAAAAAAGAATGGTGAAAAATCAACAGACAGAAATTCAGAAACGAGTGGGATGATCAAATGCACCAATATGCATACGATGGGATTTCCTGATAGCAGAGAGGGAGAGAGACAGGCACAGAATAATATTTGAAGAAATCATGGCAGAAAGCTTCCAAAATGTAATAAACAGCATTAAGGTGCACATTTCAGAATCTCAACATACTCCACATATAATAAATTCAAAGAGATCCCTGCCAAGACATATGATAATGACACTGTTGAAACACATAGACAAAGAGATTCTTGAGAGCAATGGCAGAGAAGTGACCCTTCACATACAAGAAATCCTCTGTAAGATTAAGAGTTGATTGCTTATCAGAAACAAATGGTGACCAGAAGGCAATGGGACAACATATTCAAAGTGCTGAAAGGAAAGAAATGTTTAATGAAAATTTCTAGATTCCTCAAAATTCTGCTTTGTAAAGAATGGAGGAATTAAGGCATTCAGAACAATAACTAAAATGACATGAAGACATCAAGAACACTAGAAAAGGTAAGTAAATTGGTAAACATACAGGAGAATATAAATACATTTTTGTTTAACTTTGCTAGTCCTATCTGATTTAAAAGAAAATTCTATTAAGCAATAATTATAAATCATGATGGTTACATTATGTCAACTGGCCTAGGCCATAGTACCTACTTGTTTGGCCAAACATTAGTCTAGATGTTACTGTGATGCTATTTTGTAGATGTGATTAGCATGTGTAGTCAGTTGAACTAAAGTAAAAAAGATTATCCTATATAATATGGATAGGCTTCATCTAATCAGTTAAAGGACTTAAGAGCAAAAGCTGACGTCTCCCATAGGAGAAGAAAGTCTGGTCAAAGCTGTAACAGATAAATTGTGCCTTTGATTCCAGACTACCAGCCTGTACTATAGATTTCAGACTCAAGACTGCAACATCAACTACTTTTGAATGTCTAGCCTGCTTGCTTGCCCTGCAGATTTTATACTTGCCCATATCCACAATCATATGAGTCAATTCCTTAAAATAAACATATCCTAATGGTTTTGTTTCTTGGGAGAATCCTGACTTGCAGTGTGCAAACATGTAGAGTTGATTCTCATTATTCATTACAGATATGTTCTATAAAGTCATTGTAAATACTGATTAGCAAATACTAAACCATTGCTCCTAGCATAAGTTTTATCATATACATACTACATATATAACATAGACTGTAATTGCAAATTTTATAAACAACTCATTTTGATAGATTCTATTTTCTTAATTTTACAAAATAGGAAGTTAGGTTCAGAAATATGAAATCAGTTGTCTGAAGTCATCCCACTAACATTTGTCAAAGTTGATATTCAAATGTCATTTAACTGGCCCTAAAGCTGGAGCTTCTTACACTGTACTACAATGCACACTACTGTTTCTACCCTCTGGTTGTGTCTGCTTGAGAGCTGAAACAAGAAGACAGAGCTCTGCCTTGTCCAACCTCATCTGGGAATGTGCAAGTTAAGAAGTTAAGTTTTTTTTTTTGGAGGGGGGGCCTTATGTACCTGTTCAATGACCGTGAAAGTGTCACTTTTATTGATTTGGGGGTTACAAATATATTTTAGCAAGTATAGAAAAGTACAAATATCATGAATAATGAGAATTGGGTACAATTTGTGACAATGAGCACAAAAGAAGTTGGGAAAATATAGCTATCAAGAACAAAGCATTTTTATACTATAGAAATTATGTTGATATTAACGCCAACTAGACTGTTATAAATTACGGTGTTAATTGTAATCCCCAGGGCAAACACTAAAAAAAGTAAATGAACAAAGCAAGAAAAAGTAAAATATGAGAAGATAATTAAAATAATGCAGTAGATAATGTCATTTAACACAAAAGAAGATAGCTATGAAAGAGTAGAGGGATAACCAAAACACAGAAAAGGAGGGGCGGGGCAGGCGGGTCATAAAACATACAGAGAACAGAGCAACCTGGCAGCTGTAAATCGTACCTTATCAGTAGTTATATTAAATATAAATACATTAATCACTCCAATTAAAGGGCAGATAATGGAGAATAATTAAAGCAAATTTAGAAAAAATTAAAACAAATTTTATCCAACTATATGCTGGCTACAAATAACACACTCTAGATTCAAAGATGCAAATCAATTAAAAGTAAAAGGAGGTTAAAAAAATATTCCATGCAAGTAGTAACCAAGAGTCAAGTGGAGTGACTCTACTAATATCAGAAAAAAAAAATAGATACTAAGACAAAATTATTACTAGAGACAAAGAATGACATTTATGAAGATAAAGCTGTCAAACCTTTGAGAAGATATAACAATATAAACATACATGTAACTATCAAGGAAACCCCAAAACTGACATGATGAGAGAAATAGACAATTCAACAGTAATAGTGGGAGACTTCCATATCTTACTTTTAATAATGATACACTTAAAATAGCAGTCAGTTTACATAGAGGTACATAAGTGATAAACACTCATTCATCCTGTAAGCCACTCCTTACCTTCTAGGTCTTGCTGGAGGAAGCTCTAACATAATGAATGTTTGGCCGAACTCTGGATTAATCTTTCCCCACACTTTCATTCAACGTTAGTTTAAACTCATAGTATTCTGGGGCTCTCTCATAATTCGGTATTTTTTATTTGCCTCTCAGTCAACAAGACGGACTTTGAATAAGGAAAGCTTGTCTCTTTGAGCAGATGCTCTGGTCCAACAGCACATGTTCAATGAATGTTTGAAGAATGACATAGATATTCGTTAACTGTTATTCCATTTATAGCAAAAGATGAAATTGGCTGACTTAGATAAAGATAAACCAAGTTTTAAGCAATTATAGAACTAAAAAGAATTTTGAGAACAACTCAGGGAATGTTCACAAACTTCCAATACTTCCTTGTTAACTATGTTGCCTCTACAGCTAGAGCAGCCTGATTAATATTTAAAGCGTAAACAAACTTTTCTTTAATTTTTCAGTAATTGTTGGCATTATCTTTCATATTGCAACTTACCTCACCCAAAAGTTGGTATTTTGTTTTAATTGTTTCATGTGATTTTTCTATTGCTGTGAAGTCAGGAATTAATAACTCAAGAAGCAGGAACAAATCATTTGTCCCTTTTCTTTCCAGGTGAGCATTTTAAAAGTTTTGGGTTCAAAAATAACAAGGGTTTCAATGTCAGATGGCAGCACAAGAAATACCACAGGAAAACAAAAGGAAAAATTGATACAGAAAAGTTTCTGTTTTCTTCGTCAAACTCTCTGGTGAGTGTGCGTGCGTGTGTGTGTGTGTGTGTACTGCAGTGACACATAAACAATTTTATATCTAATGGGATATAAGTAATATGGGCTGAGTGTTTGAAACAGCTGCAAAGAGATTATATGTATTATGTTTTCTCAGGTAATAAAACAGATCAAATACAGCAGAATAAAATTTCTTATCTTTTTTCCATTTTCTCCTTTCTGCTGGTTATAAAAATAGCCATTCTCCTGGATTATAATAGTTATAATAGACACTTTCAATAAAATCTTGTTACTGGAAGGGAATTAAGCAGCTTTTGTGCAGGAAAGAGCATCAGTTACCTTGTGATGGATTAAGAAGAGAGCCGTTGAGATGGTCAATATTGTATTTACCTGCCCGTCATTTTCAATCACTGTGACAGGGTGGGTGTAGTAGCAACTAGAGCTCTAAATCATTTTCCAACGAAGATTTCTAAGAGATCATTCCCATTGTCCGGGAACAGATGCAACTCTGTGTGTGTGTGTGTACATGTGCACACAAGACAGCATGTATTCCATTTCATGCCATGCTTTTGTTTGTTAACTTGTTTTAGAGTGTTGGGGGCTGTTATGGGTAAGAGAATCAGGTTGAGTTTCTGAGTGCTTGAAACTGCAAGGTTTTAGTGAAGAGTAATGTAAACTGTATTTATTTGTTGATTCAATGATAATTTATTTGGGCAATTATTTTTATGCCAGGCACTTGGTTCTTCATTCTCTCTTAAAATACTACAGAAAATTTGGGTGTAAACGAATTTGAAAAACAATATATTCCATTCAGAAAATACTGTTTTTGTTTTAATAAATGGCCAAATAATCTACTTCTCATATGCTTACCTCTCAGAGCTCCTGAACAGTGGTGACTAGTGGGTTATTTGGTGAGTTTCAGGGAGGGTTCTTGTCATAGTGTAACTGGTTCAAGTCCAGCTGCTTGCTGCTCAGAGGCCAAAAACACAAGAAGCAGGATGTGGTGAAAGGAAAGCAACTTTATTGATCAAATGGTAGCAGATGGGAGATGGCCAGTCTTCTTCCTCAAAGTTGCCGTCTCTGCCTTCTGGGCTGAAGGACGGAATTTAAGAAGGAAAATGTGAGAAACATGCCGGAGTGGCACAGAAGGGGTCTGCATGTCTCTTTTCAATGGTAACCTTGAGTAATTGCTCATCTGGAGGCCTGGTTTGCATTATCCTGTCTTGGGTCTGGTGGTGGGGGGATAACTGTTTGGAACTCCCCTTAAGTGGGAGGATTCCGCAACTGGGGCCCTCTGCCTGGTTTGTTTCAAAATTGGCCCCTGGAATTTCTAAGCAAGTGCAAAATTAGATAAGTGAGTACTATTTATGGAAGTCCCCACTGAGAAAGGGAGAAACAAAGAGTTTCAAAGTATGTTTCAAGGGTGAGAACAAAAAAGAAAACAAAAAAAAGCTTGAAAATACATTTTGAGGCTGGGATCCTCCGTTACAACAAGACTGTGGTCTGAGGATCAATGCCCCTTCCTGACTTTTGTAAGAACTATGATGAGGTAAGTGTGCACTCCAAAGGCAAGGGTTTAGAGAATTTTACAGCAACGTGATATTGCTGCAAATCCAAGAACTGAATAACTTTTTTTAAAATCATTTTTATTATGGTTTACAATTAATCAATTAAAAATGAAAACAAAAACAAAATAAAACACATCTGTTGTTCAGGAGAGAGAGTTTAGGAACAGCTGGCCAGAGTACTTTGCCTAGTCTTTTTCTTCCTGTTCCAGAGAGATATTTTTGCCTTGCTTAGTAGCACTTTTCCTAAGGCTTAACAGATTTCCTCAGATTGTTTTTTTCATTCCTGGTCCAGCTATCTTGGCACTCTTCACCTTGTATATCAAAGGGGAATGTTTATAGCTTGCTTGGCAATTAAGGAAAGGATCTTTCTCATCTGTGTGCTACTATAAATCTAATACAAGTTGGAGTTTCTGGTATTGGGAAAATGTTTTGTATAAATTGTGTTTTATGTTGAGCAACCAAAAGTTGAGGTGGAGAATTGTCATCATCTAATTCTCCTCCCCCAAGATAGATAATTTTTCTCATTAGACTTCCAGGAGGAGAAATAAAGCACTTAATCTAAAGCCTGATTAGTTCATATTAGCTATTTGTCTTATCTTTCTTCTTAGGAAACAAATAACACAAGGAGTGTGAGAATCTGCACAAAACTTTAATGCTAACAGACATGAGTTTTCATATTAGTAAAAGCTAGGCAATCACTTATTTCTATGCCTCTACTGAAGATATAACCTGCTTCACAAAAAGTACAGAAAAAGGCAAGGAGCGCTTTCGAGGTGAGAGAAATATTTTTATGTATTTGGACTGTTCCAATGCTGAGTTCGGTTTATGCTTGTAAGATGAGGGTTGTCACTAGAAACCAACTAATGCATGAATTAGACTATTTAGAGAAAAAGATTATTTATTTGTTTTGATAACCTCAAACTAAGAAAAGAATGAAGCAGTAAAACAAAATATGGGGTCAGACTGTGTTGACTTATCCAGCATACCATGTGGCATAGAACACAATATACCAATGTAAGTAGAAAAGAGAAACAGCCTATAAACATGTTATGGACATTCCTGCATAACTTTCCTGTGATGATGTGGGCATAGATCTATTCTTTGGTGTTATAGGAAAGATAAACAGGCATGTTTCTCCAAAGCCTCTTACTTGGTGGATATTATCAGAACCCTAAGCTGGGGGATCCACAGAGCTTGCCTGTGGCATGGGGATGGAGCAAAAGTTGGGGCCCATCTACATACATACTATATATTAGGCTCAGTGTTAACATTTCATCATCCCCATTAGGTACAATTTAGCCCCACTAAGTCTCTGCACTGGGCACTATATAGAATGATCCTCATCCCTACTCTAGAATACTAGATTCCAGGAAACACTGCTGTAAGGAAACCTTTGGCTTTTGTTAATAACCTTTCCCAAATGTTTTGAAATAACGACCTCCTTTTTTCATATGACATGCATTAACATCATGGAACATAACCTTGATAATGCTCCATTCAGCTGGAACCTGCAGCCCAAGGCAGGTGTCCAGTGCCACCTGCAGAGAGGGCAAGGCTGGTGGGTGTACCTTCTAAGGGTAGGGGCCAAGCAAGTCAAGTCTGAGACCACACAGGTTTGCAGCTGTGTTTACTAACAGCATGCAGATTCAGTATATGCTGGATAAGGAATGAGAATCATTATGAAGAGAAGCCATAAAAATGATGCTTAGATATATCTAAAATAATGTTTAAAATCAAATGTGTAGAATCAAGTGAGCATAGGAAAGAAAGGAGAAAATGCAGAGCAGGTGACTATTATTAAGGAAAGAGGGAAACTGGAAGTTGTTGGGAATTAGGAAAAAGGGGAGAAGAATGACTGAGAATGAAAGCTAAGATCCTCATAGCGAGGTGCCTGTCTGACTTGAGGTGTGGACCTGGCCAAGGTAAGGTAAGGCAGCCAAGAAGCCTGGTTCTGCTTCCTATCTAATGGCATTCTAGCACATGGACCTTTGTCATGTGTTTCCTATTTTTAAACACTGGTTCTAAACACCAAACAACCAGTGTCTGTTGCTCCTCCCTTAGTATACTTCATACCCGACCTCTAAACCCACTCTGCATTGAGATCTGGAATGTCCCAGAGCCGGCCTCCCACAGCATCTGACTGAAAGCTTTAGTGCCTGTAACTGACAGCTGTACAAATGGAATTGAGGACTTTGGGGCAGGGGAAGGGAGCAAAAACAAATTTGCTGACAAAATAAAAGTCGAGTTGTACTGTGGTTTGAAAAATAACTGCTGTTGTCACATGTGGCACCTCTTTATTCCCAATGAATAAAGCAGGCTCTTTAACCCCAAAACAAGGGGAAAGGGCAGTTCTATTGAGAAGCAAGTTGTGCATTGATCGCTCTTTGGTGAGCCTGTGATGTACAGATCCTTCACCAGGCTTCTGACTCTTTCAGGTTAACCCACATGAACTGGGGTCTGTGACAGTGCAGACGCCTTCTCAGTGTAGCTAGGATGTAGCATGTGATCCTGCGTTGCAGCACACTCGTATTGAGTGAGCCGTGCTGCTGGTCTCTGCCCTCCTGGAGAGGAGAGTGGCTCTCAGCAGAGTGCCTGCCTCACCCTGCACTGGAGAAACCCTACCAGAGGAAACAATTCACAGTCTCCCTCTAAACTCTCTCTGCAAGATGCTTCTCACTCCTGGCTTCACGCTCTATCTATATCTGTATCTGTATCTATCTATCAATCAATCAGTCAATCTATCTATGTATCTATCTTTTTCTTTTTTTTTTTTTTTTTTTTGAGATGGAATTTTGCTCTTGTTGCCCAGGCTGGAGTGCAGTAGCACGATCTCAGCTCACCGCAAACTCCGCCTCCCGAGTAGCTGAGATTAAAGGCGTGCACCACCACACCTGGCTAATTTCATTTTAGCAGAGGCAGGGTTTCTCGATGTTGGTCTGGCTGGTCTCGAACTCCTGACCTCAAGTGATCCACCCGCCTTGGCCTCCCAATATGCTGGGATTACAGGCGTGAGCCACTGCACCCAGCTTTCACTCTGTATTTGGTGGCACCTGGCTTTTACCTAACATACCATGTTGTCCAGTTGTTTTCCAGCTTATCAGTGTGCTGGTGTTCAGCATTTCCAACCATAGGAACCAGGATGATAGGTCCATGAGCACTTGCAATATACTGTGCCAAGCACTTCATATATTGATTCTCTCTCCTCTGCCCTTCCTTGCTTTTACCTTCCTTTAGAGCACATAATGCCTGTGTGTCTTTGCCCCCTGGAAAATAAACCTCAGGAGAGCAGACTTTTACCTTTTTTGCTGCTGTATCCCAAAAGCCTGGAACATGTTCAGGCTCTTTAGTGAGCAATTGATAAATATCTTCCAAATAAAATGAAGAAATAAAAAAGTTATCAATATCAAATATGTATTACTCTTTTCATATTGTAGATGAAAAAACTAACATTTGCTGCCAGTCACACTTTTGAAATAATCCCAAATTTCTTACTGCTATGATGTAATTCACCTAAACTTATTTCTTACCCAGAAACTTGGTCCATACCAAAATTGTCAACTTCAACAGGCCTAACCTGCTGTCAATAAAGTTAGGTAAGCACAAATCCTGGTTTGACTCAGTCGTGCTTCCGTTAGACAGCATAGCACTTGGCCTGCTGGCTGGGAGCCACCCTCAAGGCAGTGGCCATGGGAAGAATTGGTGGTTCCACTAGATACCAGGAAAGATGCCTTGCCACCTTCACGCTCTCATCACTACTTTGACTCTACTTCCATCAGCTGCAGAAGAGAATAGCAGCTAGTGCAAAACCCAGAAACATAAGATAATAAAACAAGTAAGAAGGACATAAAGATTTATGTGAAATTAGATTTACAAGGAATGTTTATTGGCAATATGGCTGCCAGGTTTCAGATTACACAATCTGTAGTTTCCTCTCTTCTCATCAGGACTGAATCTCGGGTCCATCATTCCATTGCACAGGTACATCATCAATAGTCATTTATTTGCCTCTTGGTGAGCTCCTAGAGGACAGGGCCTCTGATCTTGTCACTTCTGTCTCTCTGATTTCCAGCTTAGTACCTACCATATAGTAAGTACTCAGTGAATATTGCTAAGTGGTGATATTTCCTAAGCTTAACCTAAAATAATTTTTTTAATATAATGCATATAGAATGAAGAAAGGAGTGCAGGGATAAAATAAAACAAAAGGTGAGAAATAAGTGAAAGAATAGGCTCAGGTAAATGAGGGCAATCCTGCACAAAATATAAAAATGTCATCATCTAAGTTGGTAAAGGAGAAAGAGATGAGGGCAAGAAGGGCTAGTGGACAGACACGTATTTAGAGATTTAGCAGGGAGGTGCAGCAGGGCACGAGGGAGCAGCATAGGCAGGAGCAGGAGTTTCCCCCAAAAGCAGAGTTGTGGGTTTTTAAAAATAATTTACATATGTTGAAATTATTGATTTTAAAATTGATTTACAAATTACTTTTTTGTTTAGTAGAGATGGGGTCTCACTATATCGACCAAGCTGGTTTCAAACTCCTGGCCTCAAGCGATCTGCCCATCTTAGCCTCCCAAAGTGGTAGGATTACAGCCATGAGCCTAAAGGCAGTGTTTCAGTATACTGTACAAACTATGTAAAGGGAATATTCACAGGTAGAAGGGTACAATGAGGAAAGATAGCTTCGGAAAGAGGGATTGTTGCTGAACACTTAAACATACAATGTCAGGCTTAAACTATGATTGGCTCCTGTCAAAACACAAGATGCTTGTACTTCATAAATAGGTACAGTTATTATGTGTCAATTAAAAATAATAAAACACAAGATGCTTCTGACAAAATTGTGCTAACTTGGTTCAACACCTGAAAATCAACTGATAGAATACATATCACTAGAATAAAAAACAAAACAAATTGCACAATCATTGTAATAGATGCAAAGAAAGTATTTGACAAAATCCAACACACTTTAATGATTAAAAAAAACACGCAGAAAACTGAATAGAAGGGAATTTAACCTGACACAAGGCATGTGTGAACAACCCACGGCTAACAATAGCTTAATGGTGAAAGACTGGAAGCATATACCATAAGATCATGAACAATATAAGGATGTCTGTACTTCTGTTTAACCTGATACTGGACGTTCTTGTCAAGGCAATTAGGTAACTTTAAAAAGTCATATGGATTGGAAATGATGAAGTAAATCTATGTTTATTGGCAGATAACATGATCGTGCATATAAAAAATCCTAAGGAACCAACTAAAAAAAGTATTTGAACTTAGAAGTTCAGCAATGTTGCAGGATACAAGGTAAATATGAACAAATCAGTTTTGCTTCTCTACACTTGCAATGAACATCGAAAATGAAATTAAGAAAACAATTCCATTTACAATAGAATAAAAATGAAACACGAATAAGTTCAACAAAAGAAATACACCATTTACAATCTAAAAAATACAAAATGTTTTTGAAATAAATTATACAGATCTAAATAAATAAAAAACTATCCTAAACTCATGGATTGAAAGATTTAACACTATTAAGATGGTAATGCCCCTTGAACTGACCTACAGATTCAACTTAATCCCCATCAGAAACCCAGTGGGCCACTTTGTGGAAATTGACGAACTGATTTTAAAATTCATATGGAATTGCAAGGACACAAAATCGTCAGAATAATTAGAAAAATAACAAAATAGACAGACTCACATTTCTTAGATTCAAAACCTGTGATACTAGTACAAGTGTAAAATATAGATAAATAGAATATAATTAAAAATCCGTAAACAAAACTTAGGCATCTATGATTAAATGATTTTTGACCAGGGTGCCAAGAATATACAATGAGGAAAGAATCATGTTTATTGAAAAGATAGCCACATCCAGAATAAAGGTGTACTCTTATCTCATACTGTATTAAAAAAAAAAAAAAAAAGTATTCAAAACCTAAATGTAAAAACTAAAACTTTTAGTTAAAAATATGGAAGTATATATTTATGACCTTAGATTTTTCAAAAGATTATTCAATGTGATACTAAAACCAAAAGCCATATAGGAAAAAAGTACATAAATTGGACTTCAAAATTTAAAACTTTATACTTAAACGGACACTGCCAAAAAAAAGAAAAAGGAAAGATAGCTCACCCAATGGGAGAAAATATTAAAACCAGCTCCATTGTCCCATAGAACTGATGTGTACCGCTTTGTGGATAAATATAGAAATGATCTTTCAGTCTTAAAACTAGAAACTTATATTTGTCTTATTTCAGTCCGTTCCTCAGGAAACTGACCCTCAAGCAAGAAACTGAAACTCACCAAATCACCACACCCAAGCAGTGAGATGCCAGAACCCTCATTTCCTTGATTGCTTCCTTACCTCTCCCTAATTTCTGTTTTCCCACATGTGGCTGCATTCCTTCCCCACTATATAAGCCCCCAATTTTAGTCATTTGGGAAGAGATGGATTTGAGACTGATCTCCCCTTCTCTGTGGTTAATATCAACCGAATGAAAAGCCTCTTCCCTGGCAAATCTTGCTGTCTTACTGACTGGCTTTCTGTGCTGTGAGTGACAAGACCAAACTCCTGGCACTTTTGCAACAACATTCACAAATCATATATCTGATGAGAGATTAATATCCAGAATATATAAATAACTATTGGAACCCGATAATAAAAACATTTAAAATGAGCAAAAGATCTGAATAGGTATTTTTCCAAGACATACGAATGTTCAATAAACACAAGAAAAGATGCTTTGCATGATTAGTTATCATTAAAACGCAAAGCAAAACCATAGTGAGATGCCATTTTATACCCACTAGCATGGCTAGAATTAAAAGTCTATAATAGCAAAGGTTGGTGGAGAGGTGGAGAAATTCTAACCCTCATATAGTGTTGGTGGAATGTTAAGTGTTGCAGCTGTGTTGGAAAGCAGCCTAGCAGATCAATTAAATCTAGAGTTACAATATGACACAACAATTCCACTCCTGAGTATATTGCCAAGATAAATGAAACCATAAGTTTACACAAATATTTAAAATGGGTGTTCAGAGTAGCCCAAATATCCATCAACTGAGGAATGAATAAAGCAAAATGTGCTTTGTCCATGCAATGGCGTTTATTCCCTCACAATAGGGATTGATCAGTTATCCATACTACAATCTGAATACATATTGATAACATTTTGTTAAGTCAAAGAAACTGGTCACAAAAGATTACATATTACATGATTCCATTCATATAAAATATTTAGAGCAAGTAAATCTACAGAGAAGAAAGCAGATGAGTGGTGCTTGGGACTGGAAGAATATATGGGGAAAGACAATAACAGCAAAAGGGTACAGAGTTGCTTTTTGAGGCAATGAAAATATTCTGAAATCTACTGTGGAGACAGTTGCGCTTATCTGTATATATACTAGCAAACGCTGACTTTTACTTTGAATGGGATAACTTTTATGACATGTAACTGTATCTCAATAATGATATATATTTTTTAAATATGCTTCTGATGAAATTCTGGTTTTATTGTTTCATTTATTTATTCAAAAGATTTTGAGATCCCACTCTCTTCCATGCACTTTCTGGATACTGGAATAACAGAATCAGCAGAACTGACAGAGCCTCTGCCCTGGAGCAGGCTGCACCCTGTCCTGTTTCTGCCGGTAGAAACTGACCAAGTCAATTCAGCAGGTGCCCACAAAGCTCCACCGTACACCTGGTACTGAGATGACAGAAATCAAGCCCATGGTCTATGTCCTCAAAGCAGCTTGAGGGAAAGGCAAATAGTGTGAGGAGATGATAAAGGGGAGAAACATAATTTAGCTAGAAGGTGCCAAGAGAACGTAGTTTCCAGTCTGCTGAGAGGGGCCATGCCCAAGCTACCTGTGGAAGAGTGGCCAGTGCTGGCTACTAGATGAGGATCAGAGAGCCAGCAACTCGATGGGGCTGTTTAGGCAAAGGTGGGGACAGGAAAGAAGCTTTGAAGTCCGAGGCTCCCATCTTAATGAAATGCAAGCTGACAGAGGATTCATGGAGAAGCTGCTTCTTTGCTTCCCTGTTCCTTTTACCTTCCTAACTTCTTATTACCTAGAAATTCCTGTAGCAGAAGTGAGCCCTGCTTGAGGTTCAAGGGAAGGGTATTTTTCCAAATGAAAAAACGCAGAAATAGGGACAGCCAGGCAGGACAGAGGAAGAATCAGCAGGAGAAGAATTCCTCAGTGTATTACTAAATATCCAGTACTAAGAAATTGGGCAGGATTGAGGATTTGTGAGATTGAGTGGGCCATAAAAAGCTTAGCCATCTGTTTAAGAATAATATCTTGGATTTATAGAGTACATTGACTTCCAAAGCACCTTCCCATCTATTTTCCCCTGCTTCCTGTCTGACTGTGGGTGAGGGGCACAGGGCCTGCTAAAGGGAGAATCTCCAGGGCTTCTCTGAGCTTCTGTCAGGGACAGGGGACAGAGCCTGCAGTGACCCCTCCCCACTCTTTGCGGCCCAAGAGGCCTCCTGTTACCATGGCAATAAAGGAAAGCTATTTTCTGGACCATAGCTGCAGGCTAGACACTATGCTCTAGACTTAAGAGGCATCCCATTTTCACAATTACCTTCTAAAATGTGACTTTTAGCCCCTGTTTCTACCAGGGAAGTTGAGCATCTGCAGCATTAAATACCATGCCCAAGGCAACATAGCCAAGAACTGTGTTGTGTGGACTAAATTTTGTACCCAGATAATTGTGTGTACTTTCCACTGTAGCATGCCGCTTCAAAAAGCAAGGCCTAGGTTTCTGCAGACAAAAACTGCATTTGTGAAATTGCTAACATGTAAATGAGGACTCAAATAATTTTGGGTGGGAGGCGATTCTTCCTCAAACTATGTAAACTTTTCCCACATCAGGTAGTCTTTGGTGACATTACTGTATAAGAAGAACATGTATTATAGATAATGTATACATGTTGTATGTATATATAACATGAAATTAATGCGTATAGTTTATACAAACACAATATGCATATAATATCGAAATTATTACAGATATACATATTTGCATGTGTGTATGTACACATATACATGCTTATGCACACACATACGACACACATAGTCATCGTGAATGGTAACACTGACCAATCCACTGGCTGATCCATTGAAGTCAGCAGACAAAAAGGGCGAAGTCAGTTTGCAGGTCATAGCTAATAGAAAATGATCACTTTTGTAGGACCTTAACTGGGAGCCTCTAGGTGTGAGGTAGTATCAGAAATAGTTGGGGAGCTGTAGTGGCGGGGTAGTGGGGGGTTGGTTAAGAAGGAATAGAGTAAGTTCAGTTTCCAAAGACCTCCCGTAACACAGATGATAATCTTTAGGGTTGATTTGCCAGGAAGTTTGCATTTTTGAATGCATTAAATTAGAAAGGTGACTACAGTAATGAAGCCACTCAATCTTATATTACCTGTGAATTGCCCCGAGAGTTAAATCAGCACTTTCTCACCTCCTGCATATATTTTAAAGGAGCTTCTGCCCTTTTGGAGAGACCCAGTAAAATTAAGCAATAAAGCAAAGATACCCTTCTTGAAGCACATAATCGGTAAACACAACTATAAATCAGTGCATATTGATTTAAATAGATTGGGTTGTTGCCCTTTGGTAAACGTGGTTCAGAGGATGGGAAGGGCAGTCTTCTTTGCTTCGAAACCCATTGGCTTTGCATTTCTAAGAAACCCAAAAAGGGATTCCCTCTAAAATTTAACTAACTTGCATTATCTCACAGTTTCAGATTTTATCCAAATGCTAAGGGCATCCAAAGCAAAGTTACACAGAGGCATCGGGTTGGGGGTGAGCTGGGCATTGCTGGGACCCATCTAAATCAAAATGTGACATTAATAAAATAGCTTCATGAACAGGCATTAAGGCAGCTGCCCCAGGAAGTTCAAGTGGACGGCACTACTGTGCTTCTCTTTCGCTTGTGCCCCAGTGGATCACTTCACTTCCCAACATGTTCAAAGATCTCGTGATAGGACTTTACCTATATTAATATTAATTTAATTCTTAAAATAATCACTGATGGCCGGTCGCGGTGGCTCATGCCTGTAATCCCAGCACTTTGGGAGACCGAGGTGGGTGGATTAGGAGGTCAGGAGATTGAGACCATCCTGGCTAACACGGTGAAACCCCATCTCTATTAAAAATACAAAAAAAAAAAAAAAAAAAGCCAGGCATGGCGGCGGGCGCCTGCAGTCCTAGCTACTGGGGAGGCTGAGGCAGGAGAATGGCATGAACCCAGGAGGCGGAGTTTGCAGTGAGCCGAGATCCTGCCACTGCACTCAAACCTGGGTGACAGCAGGAGACTCCATCTCAAAAAACAAACAAAAAAGCCACTGATGAGGAAGCTATGATCTTCCACTTATGCCATACTTTTGGCAGGCACAGTCAAAAAATGTGTGACATATGGCTACCTCATTCACAACCAAAATAAAATCACACAGCTCATAATCAAAGGAGCTGCTGTGTGTGAGCCCGGGTTCTGAAAATCTCATATTAATTCTTACTTTTTTTTTTTTTGTTTTTTTGAGACGGAGTCTTGCTCTGTCACCCAGGCTAGAGTGCAGTGGCCGGATCTCAGCTCACCGCAACCTCTGCCTCCTGGGTTCACGCCATTCTCCTGCCTCAGCCTCCCGAGTGGCTGGGACCACAGGCGCCCACCACCTCGCCCGGCTAATTTTTTGTATTTTTAGTAGAGACGGGGTTTCACCGTGTTAGCCAGGAGGGTCTCGATCTCCTGACCTCGTGATCCGCCCGTCTCGGCCTCCCAAAGTGCTGGGATTACAGGCTTGAGCCACCGCGCCCGGCTCTCATATTAATTCTTACTGTAATTAGCCCTGCTATCTGTCACTAGTTAGCTGTATGCTTTTCCACAAGTCCATTTTTACTTCTAAACCACAGATTCTTTAGCCTAAATGTAAGGATACAATTTTATGGCTCAAAAGTTCCTAGTATACCATTTTTCTTTGATTTGTGAATAAAGACAAGGCCCAGGATAAGGGGAACTTTTCAGTTTGGAAACCAGAGACAGAGATTCAGAACTGAATTATTTTCTCCCCAGCTCTGAGAAATTAAGTCACTCTCCAGGTTTCTGCTGAGCACAATGGGAGCACCACAGCCTGGTGTCAGACCAGGAGAACAGCACACGTAACCACAGCATCTAAATGCTAAATGGGTGGCTCGCAACATGGAGTGAGATCTTTGAAGGGAAAGCTCAAGTAAAAGATCTCAGGCCTGGCCAAAGGCACATATATCCAGCAATAAGAAACTTCCTCTCATGGAGGCCAGGCTCGCCCTCTCCCACAAGCAATATTGAGAGTCTGACAAAAAAATTCTTCTGTCAACCCCCACATGGTGAGGAAATGGCCAGTTACGCACAACCCCCTGTAACTAACATTCAGTAACCCTCTTTTGAAATGTTTCCAGCTGCTTCCTTGCCCTCTTTCAGCCAACCAAGGACTGCCAAACCTGCCTGAAGACCAATGAGAAACTCTCCCTATTTCCGGATATGCCACCTCAATAGTGTGTCTGGAATTGGTTCCTTCCAGTGGGTTCTTGGTCTTGCTGACTTCAAGAATGAAGCCGTGGACCCTTGCGGTGAGTGTTACAGTTCTTAAAGATGGTGTGTCTGTAGTTTGCTCCTTTAGACGTTCAGATGTGTCCCAGTGGATTCGTGGTCCCACTGACTTCAGGAGTGAAGACACAGACATTGGCAGTGAGTGTTACAGCTCTTAAAAGTGGTGCATCTGGAGTTGCTTGTTCCTCCTGGGTTTGTGGTCTCCCTGACATCAGGAATGAAGCCACAGACCCTGCAGATGAGTGTTACAGCTCATAAAGGTAGTTTGAACCCAAGAGTGAGCAGCAGCAAGATTTACTGTAAAGAGCGAAAGAACAAAGCTTCCACAGCAGGGAAGGGGACTCCAGTGGATTGCCCCTACTAGCACAGGTGGTCAGCTTTTATTCCCTTATTTGTTACCCCCCCACCCCCATGTCCTGCTGATTGGTCTATTTTACAGAGCACTGATTGGTCCATTTTACAGATTGGGCCATTTTTACAGAGTGCTGATTGGTGCATTTACAAACCTTTAGCTAGACACAGAGCACTGATTGGTGCATTTTTACAGAATGCTGATTGGTGTATTTACAGACTTTTAGCTAGACACAGCACTGATTGGTGCGTTTTTACAGAGAGCTGATTGGTACATTTGCAAACTTTTAGCTAGACATAGAGCACTGATTGGTGCATTTTTACATAGGGCTGATTAGTGCGTTTACAAACTTTTAGCTAGACATAGGGTGCTGATTACTGTGTTTACAATCCTTTAGCTAGACAGAAAAGTTCTCCAAGTCCCTACCTGACCCAGAAGCCCAGCTGGCTTCACCTCTTAATAGCATGTGTGCCCAACAGTCTTTCCTCTTTCTACTGTTTAAACTTACTCTCCTTTCAAACACCCTTGAGCCCCTGGTGAAACAAAAGTGAGGGCAAATGAGGTTTCTTTTTTCAGCTTATGCATAAACAGATTTTGTTAATGTGGGCTCTGATATCATTTTGTCTCTGACAGCAAGAAAGGGTTTAAGCAGACTAAGAGAGTCTAGCATGAAGATGCTACCTTTACCCAGGAGTCTGTGTAAATAAACAAGTCTATAGATTGATTAACAAATTTGAGTATCATCAATTCAACCTTTGGCATAATACAACTTGCTGTTATTGTGGGAGTGGGTTTGCTATTGTGAAAGCGGGGTCCTTATAAAGATGAGTTTGTCCCCCTCCCTTGCTCTCTCTCACCTACATGATGCCTTCAGCCCATAGGATAATGCAGCAAGAAACCCCTCACCAGATGAAATGCCTCAGCCATGGACTTCCCAGTCTCCAGACTATCAGCCAAATAAATGTCTGTTCATTATAAATTAGTCTGTGGTATTCTGTTATAGCAACACAAAACAGACTAAGGCACAATTGATTAGTGTATTACGTCAAGATGGACTTCAGAACATTGTTTTTCAGCTTGGCAGACTCTTCCAAAGGACCAGGACATCATGACTGGTATGTAGTTGGTTGAGTAGGTTGTTTCTGGATGACACTGATGGACACTGACAGAGCTTCAAGGCTCTACCAGGTACTGAGCTGAGTGCTTCAACTCTCAGCTTCATGATTCAATCAGCGAGATAATACTATTTCCTTTCACAGAATGAGAAAGCTGAGACTCAGAGGCTAAGGTCCTTGCCTACAGTGACATGACTCATAAATAGTGAAACCAAGATTTCAAAGGTGATTCCACAGCTCAGATTTTCTAGGGCATCAGTCTTTATCTAGCTTAGACCTTAGGCCTTTTTGTCAGACACAGAAATTAACTTGTCAGTCTCCAGTGTTTCCACATTTTCTAAAGATTTCTTCATGTCTTTGTTTAGCAGAAAGCTCACCTTTAATGCAAATTTCATTCTATAATGAATGCCACCCAGCCATTCATTTTTATAGACTTTTTTTATACAAACATACTGCAAAGGTGTTTCAGATTGTGCCATATAAATCATAATGGTGGGTTGATGGTTTTTTTTCTAGACAATTTGTCTTTTCTCATACCTTTTCTATTGTTATTAAATCAAGAAAATGTTTACATATTGTGATGGAAATAACGCAAAAAAAAAAGACAAGATATCCTCGTGTATGCTAAGGGGCTGCCTAAATGAATCATTAAGTTCCAGCCTTGTAGACACATTCACACTGCAGATAGATACTAGGGGAAGATAAAATTCAGAATATACATATGCAGATTATGCAAATAAACCTGCACCATTGAAATAACACCCTTGAAGCCATAAAAAGTTAAATACTATTTGTTTAATCTTATTTTTGAGTTAGTGATTTCATTGGCTTTGTGGAAATCTTCTTGCTTATTGTACAATTTTGGAACTTTACAGCCTGCATTCACCAAAGGGGTAACTATTGGAATACTGCACAGTCTGTAAATTGAACTAGCCATTTTGAGAATGGTGAGGTCAATTAAGTTTCCTCTTTATACCTTCCAACTAATTTTCCTTGTTTCTTTTGTTTTCCCAGCAGAGTAGGATGATGAAGAAGTCTTTTAGCTGTTAATATGAGAATCAAGATTCTATAGACCAGATGGGTGCAGGCATTTAATCATCTGAAAGAAGAATACCATTGCAGTCATAGTTCGGAAAAAAAAGGAGTGAACAGCTATTAAACTTTGCAGGTTAAAGAAACAGAAAGTAGCGTGTAGATGATGAGGAGGTGAGTATGGTAGGAAAAAGTGGAAAAGATAGACAGAGGCAGGCATCTGGAGTTGTCAGGAGCAAGGTCAAGGCTTGTATTTTTTTCCAAAGGCTATGGGAAGCCACAGCAGTTGTATCTGTCTTATTTTGAGGGGCATATCCAGGGAGCCCTTAAAAGTGCTCAACTCGAAAGAATTCAGTGACCAGTTAGATGTGTGAAAAATGTGAGCCAGGAAGCAACAAGGGATGTTGGGGATTCCAGGGATTACCTGTAATTGGGAGCTTTTACCACTCCTTGGCCTAAAGGTGAAAATGGAGTAATCAGTATTGCCATAGTATATTAGATCCAGAGACAGAGAAGAAAGGCTGCCAGAGCTATACCTGAGGAAACATAGCCAGTGAGAGGACAAGCAAATGAACTGGAATCACATAAATATGTCTCCTTACCCTGTCTCTTCCCTCCTCGTTTTAGGTTGGATTGTGCCTTTGTTCAGATCAGCGTCACAGAGTACAAAGCTCTGCAGGAAGGGTGAATGATTGACGGGGGTAGGGGAAAAAAACATGGATTAATCACAGAAGGGGACTCATATGAGATTTATATGGAACTTATAAAATAAGGTGACTTAAAGGAATTCTTACCCTAAAATCAACGGTGGTTTTTCAAAAAATAAAATCATTTTTGGTTTTGTTTGGAACACATAAACTGAGGAAGCATCAGAACAACTATGTGAAGCCAATGAAAAAACTCCTGAAATTGGGACATTTTAAATCAGAAAGAGAAGCATCATCTTAAGATAAAAACGTATCAGACAGATAAAGATAATATTTAATGGCCTAGATGCACCAAATCTCCTCATGTAGACTGACTAAATAGTGTAGTAGTTCATTTTCACGCTGCTGATAAAGACGTACCTGAGACTGGGCAATTTACGAAAGAAAGATGTTTCTGAGGCCTCTGTTCTGTTCCATTGGTCTATATATCTGTTTTGGTACCATTCTGTTTTGGTTACTGTAGATTAGTAGTATAGTTTGAAGTCAGGTAGAGTGATGCCTCCAGCTTTGTTCTTTTGACTTAGGATTTTCTAGGCTATATGGGCTCCTTTTTGGTTCTGTATGAACTTTAAAGTAGTTTTCTCTAATTCTGTGAAGGAAGTCAGTGGTAGCTTAATGAGGATAGCTCTGAATCTATAAATTACTCTGAGCAGTATGACCATTTTCACAATATTGATGCTTCCTATCCATGAGCATTGAATGTTTTTCCATTTGTTTGTGTCCTCTCTTATTTCCTTGAGCAGTGGTTTGTAGTTCTCCTTGAAGAGGTCCTTTACATCCTTTGTAAGTCATATTCCTAGGTATTTTATTCTCTTTGTAGCAATTGTGAATGGGCATTCACTCATGATTTGGCTCTCTGTTTGTCTATTTTTGTTGTTTATTAATGGTTGTGATTTTCGCCCATTGATTTTGTATCCTGAGACTTTGCTGAAGTTGCCTATCAGTTTAAGGAGATTTTGGGTTGAGATGATGGGGTTTTCTGAATATGCAATCATGTCATTTCCAAACAGAGACAATTTGACTTTCTCTCTTCCTATTTGAATATCCTTTATTTCTTTCTCTTTCTTGATTGCCCAGGCCAGAACTTCCAATACTGTGTTGAATAGGAGTGGTTTAATCTTATTTTTGAGAGGGTATCATTATCTTGTGCCATTTTTCAAAGGGAATGCTTCCAACTTTTGCCCATTCAGTATGATATTGACTGTGGGTTTGTCATAAATAGCTCTTATTATTTTGAGATACATTCCATCAATACCTAGTTTATTGAGTGTTTTAACATAAATGGGGTGTTTAATTTTTTCAAAGGCCGTTTCCGCATCTATTAAGAAAATCATGGTTTTTGTCATTTGGTTCTGTTTATGTGATGGATTACATTTATTGATTTGCATATGTTGAAGCATCCTTGCATCCCAGGGATGAAGCTAACTTAATTGTGGTGGGTAAGCTTTTTGATGTACTGCTGGATTCGGTTTGCCAGCATTTTATTGAGGATTTTCACATCGATGTTCATCAGGGATGTTGGCCTGAAATTTTCTTTTTTTGTTCTGTCTCTGCCAGGTTTTGGTGTCAGGATGATGCTGGCCTCATAAAATGAGTTAGGGAGAAGTCCCTCTTGTTCTATTGCTTGGAATAGTTTCAGAAGGAATGATACCAGCTCCTCTTTGTACCTCTGATAGAATTTGGCTGTGAATCTGTCTATTCCTGGGCTTTTTTTGGTTGGTAGGCTATTCATTACTCCTTCAATTTCAGAATTTGTTATTAGTCTATTCAGGGATTCGACTTCTTCCTGGTTTAGTCTTGAGAGGGTTTATGTTTCCAGGAATTTACCCATTTCTTCTAGATTTTCTAGTTTATTTGCATAGAGGTGTTTATAGTATTCTCTGATGTTAGTTTGTATTTTTGTGGGATCAGTGGTGATAGCCCCTTTATCATTTTTTATTTTGTCTATTTGATTGTTGTCTCTTTTCTTCTTTATTAGTCTGGCTAGTGTCTATCTATTTTGTTAATTTTTTCAATAAGCCAGCTGGTGAATTCATTGATTTTTTGAAGAGATTTTTGTGTCTCTATCTCTTTCAGTTCTGCTCTGATCTTAGTTATTTTCTGTCTTCTGCTAGCTTTTGAACTTGTTTGCTTTTGGTTTGTGATGTTAGGATGTTGATTTTAGATCTTTCCTGCTTTTTCATGTGATCATTTAGTTCTATAAATTTCCCTCTAAATACTGCTTTAGCTATGTCCCACAGATTCTGGTACATCATGTATTTTTTCTCATTGGTTTCAAAGAACTCATTTATTTCTGTCTTAATTTCATTATTTATCCAGTAGTCATTCAAGAGCAGGTTGTTCATTTTCCCTATACTTGTGTGGTTTTGAGTGAGTTTCTTAATCCTGAGTTCTAATTTGATTGCACTGTGGTCTGAGAGACTGTTTGTTATGATTTCCATTCTTTTGCATTTGCTAAGGAGTGTTTTACTTCTGATTATGTGGTCAATTTTAGAATAAGGGCTATGTGGTGCTGAGAAGAATGATAATTTGGGGAGGAGAGTTCTGTAGATGTCTATTAGGTCCACTTGGTCCAGAGCTGAGTTCAAGTACTGAATATCCTTGTTAATATTCTGTCTCATCGATCTGTGTAATATTGACAATAGAGTGTTAAAGTCTCTCACTATTATTGTGTGGGAGTCTAAGCCTCTGAATTTGGGCCCTCCAGTATTGGGTGCAGATATATTTCGGATAGTTAGCTCTTCTTCTTGCATTGATTTCTTTACCATTATGTAATGGCCTTCTTTGTCTTTTTTTTTCTGTTTTATCAGAGACAAGGATTGCAAATGCTGCCTTTTTTTTTTGCTTTCCATTTGCTTGATAAATATTCCTCCATCCCTTTATTTTGAACCTATGTGTGTCTTTGCACGTAAGATGGGTTTCCTGAATACAGCACACTGATGGGTCTTGACTCTTTATCCAATTTGCCAGTCTCCATCTTTTAATTGGGACATTTAGCCCATTTACATTTAAGGCTAATATTGTTATGTGTGAATTTGATCCTATCATTATGATGCTAGCTGGTTATTTTGCACATTAGTTGATGCAGTTCCTTCATAGTGTCGTTGGTCTTTACATTTTGGTATGTTTTTGCAGTGGCTGGTACAGGTTTTTCCTTTCCATATTTAGTGCTTCCTTTGGGAGCTCTTGTAAGGTAGGCCCAGTGGTGACAAAATCCCTCAGCATTTGCTTGTCTGTAAAGGATTTTATTTCTCCTTCACTTATGAGGCTTAGTTTGGCTGGATATGAAATTCTGGGTTGAAAATTCTTTTCTTTATGAATGTTGATTATTGGCCTCCACTCTCTTCTGGCTTGTAGAGTTTTGTAGAAAGATCTGCTGTTAGTCTGATGGACTTCCCTTTGTGGGTAACCTGACGTTTTTTTCTGGCTGCCATTACCATTTTTTCCTTCATTTCAACATTGGTGAATCTGACAGTTACATGTCTTGGGGTTTCTCTTCTCAAGGAGTATCTTTGTAGTGTTCTCTGTATTTCCTGAATTTGAATGTTGGCCTGTCTTGCTAGGATGGGGAATTTCTCCTGGATAATATCCTGAAGTGCATTTCCAGCTTGGTTCCATGATCCCTGTCACTTTCAGGTACACCAATCAAACGTAGGCCCAAACCCTACTTCTTGACTTCTGTGTACTTGCAGGTTCAACACCATGTGGAAGCTACCAAGGCTTGAGGCTTGCACCCTGTGAAGCCATGACTTGAGCTCTGTGTTGGCCCCTTACATCCACACCTGGAGTGACTGGGAGCCAGGGCACCAAGCACCTAGGTTGTACTCAGCATGGGGACCCTGGGCCTGGCCCACGAAACCATTTTTTTTTAATAGGCCTCTGGGCTTGTGATGGGATGGGCTGCCATGAAGACCTCTGACATGTCATGGAGACATTTTCCCCATTGTCTTGGGGATTAACATTCAGCTCTTTGTTACTTATGCAAATTTCTGCAGCAAGCTTGAATTTCTCTGCAGAAAATGGGATTTTCTTTTCTATTGCATTGTCAGGCTGCAAATTTTCCTAACTTTCATGATCTGTTTTTCTTCCAAATTTGAATGCCTTTAACAGCACACAAGGCACTTCTTAAATGGTCTTCCGCTAGATACCCTAAATCGTCTCTCACAAGTTCAAAGTTCCACAAATCTCTAGGGCAGGGACAAAATGCCAGCAGTCTGTTTGCTAAAGCATAACAAGAGTCACCTTTGCTCCACTTCCCAACAAGTTCCTCATCTTCCTCTGAGACCACCTGAGCCTGGACTTTATCGTTCAGATCACAATCAGCATTTTTTGTCAAAACCATTGAACAATTCTCTAGGAAGTTCCAAAGTTTCCCACATTTTTCTGTCTTCTTCTGAGCTCTCCAAACTCTTCCAACCTCTGCCTGTTATCCAGTTCCAAAGTTGCTTTCACATTTTCAGGTATCCTTTCAGCAATGTCCCACTCTGCTGATACCAATTTGCTGTATTAATCTGTTTTCATAAAGCTGATAAGAACATACATGAGCCTGGGCAATTTACAAAACAAAGAGGTTTAATGGATAACTCACAGTTCGACGTGACTGTGGAAGCCTCACAATCATGGCAGAAGGCAAGGAGGAGCAAGGCAAAAAGAAAGCTTGTACAGGGAAACTCCACCCCATAAAGCCATCAGATCTCATGAAACTTATTTACTATCACAAAAATAGGACAGGAAAGAACCACCCTCAGGATTCAATTACTTCCCACTGTTTCCCTCCTGTAGCATGTGAGAATACAAGATGAGATTTGGGTGGGGATACAGCCAAATCATATCAAATAGCATACAGTCATTTCCACCTGATGGCATTAAATTATTTTGTCAGTTTTTTAAAATATAGGTTTCTTAAGTCCCCGCAGATACACTGGATCTTTTTATCAGCTCTACATATGGTTCTGATACAGAATCATGATTGGGAATTACTAATGTATATTGCTCAGTCAGAGAGAGAAAATTAGTCAAAACAGTAAAAACATAGATTATTTTAACAATATAATTAATAATAAACAATGCAATTGTTAGCATGCATGGAACATTTAGTAACATTTATGCTGGAATACTGAGTAAACCATATATTTAAAATTCATTAAATCATACAAAGTATGATACAGTTGAAGTAAATTGGAAATAAATTACAAAATCATAACTAGGACTCTCTATACCCCCATGTTTGGAAATTATTTTATGGATTTCTAAATATCTTATTGGACAACAAAGGAATCACAATGGAAATTAAATTATATTTGCAGTGAGTAATAGTGGAAAGACAAAATATCAGAACATGTGAGCAGCAGCTAAGGGCATTCTTTTTTTTCCCTTTGAGATGGAATCTCGCACTATTGCCTGGCTAGAGTGCAGTGGTGTGATTTTGGCTCACCACAACCTCCACCTTTGAGGTTCAAGCGATTCTCCTGCCTCAGCCTCCTGAGTAGCTGGGATTACAGACGCCTGCCACCATGCTTGGCTAATTTTTTGTCTTTTTAGTAGATACAGTGTTTCACTATGTTGCCAGGCTGGTCTTGAATGCCTGACCTCGTGAGCCACCCTCCTCAGCCTCCCAAAGTACTGGGATTACAGGCATGAGCCACTGCGCCTGGCAAGGCATTCTTCAAGGGAAATTTACAGCCCTAAATTTGAGGTGATGATGATCTCAATTACCCATATTTGGTGATTATGCATTGTATGATTTTAACAGAATGTCCCATGTATCCCATAAATATGTACTATTATATATCTATAAAAATTAAGAAATAAAGATAAAAAAGCTTAATCTAAAAAAAAGAATACCAAAAACCAACTAACTAAATTACCATTCTAATGATTTAGTTAAATTAAACTTCAAATAAACTAGAATGATGCAAAGTTAAGGACAACAGCAGAATGAATTAAATAGGACATATGCACATATATACAATATTGTACAGAATATCAACAAACTAAAAATCAGTTCTTTGGAAGGAGTAAAACAACAGATAAGCCCTTCTAAATGTGATCAAGTATTAAAAAGAAAATAAATCACTAATATCAGAAAAGAAAAATAGGGTATCATTATAGATCTTATAAACAACAAAAGGATATTGTGAGAACTGTATGCTTATTAAAAACAGAGCAAAAAGCTCCAGGTACAAATAGCTTCTAAATATTTAATTTTTTCCGTATCTTCCAAATACATGAGAAAAACTTAATCTTACATGAAATATTTCAGAGACCACAATAAAAATAGGAAATTTTCAACTCATTTTATGAAGACTGAATAATAACAATTACAAACCTAACAAAACATTTACAGAAAAATAAAATTATAAGCCATTCTTTCTCATAAGCAGCCCTAAGTATAATAGTAGAAACCCTAATTCAGTGATAATTTAAATAATAACATACAATGCTGAAATTGAGTTTTTCCCAGAAGTAAAATATTGGCTAAACATTTGAAAATAGATCAACATAATTCATTATATTAATGAAATAGTGGAAACAAATCACATAGCATCTCAAATTATACAGAAGAAGTGATTTCATAAAACATAATACCAATGTATCTTAAAAATAAATGTTTATCAAAATAGTAATAAAAATTACTTTTATTTAACAACTACTTTCCCAAAAGGAAAAAATATATAGCAAACTTCAAATTAATTTAAACTATTGTTAATAAATGAAATTACATGGATTTATACTATCACTACTCTTATTTAACAGTTTACAGAAAGTCCTAGGTGTGAAACAAGACAAGAAAATAATTTAAGCATATAAATATTGCAAAAGAAAAGCAAAATCGGCCAGGCATGGTGGCTTACACCTTAATCCCAGCATTTTGGGAAGCAGAGGTGGGTGGATCACCTGAGGTCAGAAGTTCGAGACCAGCCTGGGCAACATGGTGAAAACCCATCTCTACTAAAAATACAGAATTAGTCAGGTGTGGTGGCACGTGCCTGTAATTCCAGCTACTTGGGAGGCTGAGGCAGAAGAATTACTTGAACCCTGAAGGTGGAGGTTGCAATGAGCCAAGATCTTGCCATTGTACTCAAAAAAAAAAAAAAAAAAGCAAAACCTTGATCAAAACTGTTGTAAATCTAGAGTGTAAAAATACAAAAGCAAAAGAGAAAAGCAGCATACCAAGATATTGGATCATTTGAAATATTAAAGTCACCCGGATCTCTTTTGATGAAGAAATTGTAAGTTAAAATAAGAGGTCTTCCATCCTTTAACAGTTGTCAAAGAATTCATAGTTTCAAAGAGAGAGTCTCATATGAGCAAAGCAAAGACAATGTCATCAAGAACAATTAAAGGTGACAGTGCTTTGCTTCTTTCAGACAACAAATTGATGCCAAGACTGTGTCCTTACCAATTTATATGTGTAGACTGTTTGGGTGTCTAGACATAACATAGTCAAGAATTGTAACAATGGTGCTGAGCATTACCAACCTGCCGGAATGTGTTTTCACTGCAATTTCATCTTTTGCATATTTGTGCATTCTTTCATTTATTTTTGTTTTGGTTTATATCTCAGTTGAAAATCCTGCATGATTTCAAAGAAGAGGTGATTAACAGTACAGTGTTTACTTTCTTTGAATCAACCAAAGTCATTGAGTAATAAAAGCATACATTAGAAATAAGTGAGGCTGGACACAGTAGCTCCAACCTGTAATCCCAACATTTCAGGAGGCCAGGAGTGTGAGACCAACCTGGGCAACAGAGCATGATCCTGTCTCTATAAAATATAAAATAATTATTTGAGTGTGATGGCTCATGCCTGTGGTCCCAGGTACTCAGGAGTTTGAGTTAGGAGGATTGCTTGGGCACAGAAGTTTGAGACTGCAGTGAGCTGTGATTGTGCCACTACACTCCAGCCTGGGCAACAGAGGGGGACTCTGTCTTTAAAATAATTAATTAATTAGAAAAATAAATGAGTGTTTTATATTATTTATTCAAATATGTAGAAGAAATACTTCTATTAACTTTTCCCAAAAGATCATCATGTTTTCTAAATTTATATTCATATTTGCTTGGTATAAAGTATCTGACACTCTGTAATTATCTAAACTTTTATCTGCTCATTTATTTATTTCTGGCATGAACTAATTAAATCTGGAATAATTAGTGAGACTATATAGTTCATTTTACTGTAAATAATGCATCAACAACAATTATTAATTCACCTTTTTAAGGCTTAGAGTTAATGTAGTCTAAACTTTATTTTATTTTTCTTGTTAATTTGCACCAAGCCCTATCTTGTTTTAGCATTTAGTATTGTTTATTTGTGGGGACATAAATTAACTGAAAAAAGTTCACATCATTAAAACATGCATCAAATTTAAAAGTTTATTTTTTATGTTTGATAGTTATTTATCCAAATTTATAATATGATGTTGTTTAATCAGTGTGTATTATTAGCAATTATGAAGACAACTTTAATCAAAAAGCAAAAAGAATACTTAAGGCCTTATGATCACAAGAAATACAAACATCTAAATTTAAATATATAGGTATATTTTTACTGCAGAGATGCATAAGAAGGTGATAAAATATTTTTGGTGATAAAATAAATTACATTAGGATTAAATTGTGAGAAAATAAGGAGAATATAAGGTTAAGAAAAAATAAAGCTATATAACATTTTTGACTTTTAAAGACTTTTTCATTCTTAAGTTAATAGTTGTTGGTACCTGATTAATATGGTACTGATATTCTACTGTATACATTTAAAAGACATATAACAGCCTTATTTTAAAACATTGATATTTCAAGACACCAACATATATACCACTGGCGATGATAGTATTTACCGATCAGAGGAATAGAGGGATATTTATGTTTTCACATTTTCTTTAGAGGGTGTTAATGTAAAAACTGTAAAGACCACAGTGCTAGATCATTTATGGAGTATCTTGAAAACTGAAACTCTTAGCTTTGCAAAAAACTTATTCTAGCTCAATTTCAAAATCAAGTCTATAAACCGTGGGAGAAAAGAATGAGGGAGCAATTAGTGGAAGCCCAAAAAGCAAACACTCAGGCATGAGGAAAATGTGGCCCAAAATTCCTCTGCAATTCCCCCAAAATAAAAATTATCTAATCTTGAGCAAGTGAACCCATGGCAGTAGATTTGGTTATTTTCTTTTCTAACTTACTTATTTATTCATTTGAATTAACAAATGAAACTTGTATGTATTTATGGTATACAGCATGATGTTTTGAAATTTGTATGCATTGTGACTATCAAGTGAATTAATATATGCATTACATATTTTTCATTTTTAGTTTAGTTTTAGTTTAGTGTCATTTTAATTTTAATTGTATAGTGAGAGCACTTAAAAATCTAATTTCTAAGCAATTTTCAAATATGTGATCTATTGCTATTAACTATAGTCACTATGTCACACAACAGATCTCTTGAACTTATCCCTCCTGTCTAATTGAAATTTTGTGTCCTTTTACCAACACCTCCCTAATGGTTCACCCCTCTCCCAGTCCATGGTAACCACTATCCTTCTCCCTGCTTGTGTGAGTTCATTTTCTTAGCTCCCACGTATGAGTGAGATCATGTAATATCTGTCTTTCTGAGACTGGCTTACACTTAACATCCTCCAGGTTCACCCATGTTGTCACAAATGTCCTTTGTTTTTAACCTGAATAGTATAAATTCAGGTTAAATATATACTAACCTGTATATATTGTGTATATGTACAACGTACTCTTTATCCATTCCTCTATCAACAGACACTTAGGTTGCTTCCATATCTTTACTGTTATGAATATAATGCTGAGAAAACATAGACAGTAGGCTTTGTATATTGCCTCTACCAGATGATGGTTGATCCCAGAGAAGAGTGTGCTGGGAATTGAAGCTGGGGCTACATTTGAAGTGGGCTTAGTCTGTTGGGATCCACCCATGTTTTGCAACTGCAAAGTCTCCATATAACTCTCCTCATTGTCAACCATGTCATCCAGTGTTCTAGCCTCAAGTTTCCTTCCCCTGGGTGTTGATACTCTCACCCTGCTCTGCTTACCGCTAGTAGCGTCATTACCCTCTCAAGCCCTTAGGTTTCTCCAGCTCTGAGTGAATATGGAGAGCAATGTGGTCACTTTACCTCTCCTCTTCCTAGCTCTCCTAAGCCTGGCCTTAACAAGGTCTCACCAAAATGAAACAGCCAAGCATAGTTCTTTTGTTGACCCACACATCTTCAGAAGTACAACATAACTCTGCAGCGGTAACACATGTCTGCCCATGCATGCAGTACAACCTACCTGTGTACTGAGGGATCTGCCTGTCATAAGAGAAGTATTTTTTAATCAGAATTTTATTTATTTATTTTTATTATTTTATTAATTTTTTCATTTCCATGGGTTTTGGGGGAACGGGTGGTGTCTGGTTACATGAGTATGTTCTTTAGTGGTGACTTGTGAGATTTTGGCGCACCCAACCCCTAAGCAGTTTAGGGGTTGTACCACATTTGTAGTCTTTTATCCCTCACCGCCCACCATTTTCCCCAAGTCCCCAAAGTTCATCCTATCATTCTTATGCCTTTGAATCCTCATAGCTTAGCTCCCACTTATGAGTGAGAATATGTGATGTTTCATCTTCCATTCCTGAGTTACTTCACTTAGAATAATGGTCTCCAATTCCATCCAGGTATCTGTGAATGCCATTATTTAGGTCCGTTTTATGGCTGAATAGTATCCCATGATATGTATGTGTGTGTGCGTGTGTGTGTATACACACATACATACATAACACAATTTATTTGTCCACTTACTGATTGATGGGCACTTGGGCTGGTTCTGTGTTTTTGCAATTGTGAGTTGTGCTGCTAAAAACATGCATGTGCAAATATCTTTTTTTGTATAATGACTTCTTTTCCTCTGGATAGATACCCAGTAGTGGGATTGCTGGCTCTAATGGTAGTTCTACTTTTAGTTCTTTAAGGAATCTCCACACTGTTTTCCATAGTGATTGTACTAGTTTACATTCCCACCAGTGGTATAAGAGTGCTCCATTTTCACCACATCACCACCAACATCTATTTTTTTTAATTATGGCCATTATTGCAAGAATAAATGAAACTGAATCCTCATCTCTCATCCTTTACTAAAATAAACTCAAGATGGATTAAGAACTTAAATCTAAGACCTGATGCCATAAAAAATTCCAGAAGATAACATCAGAAAAACCCTTCTAGACATTGGCTTAGGCAAAGACTTAATGACCAAGAACCCAAAAGCAAATGTAACAAAAACAATAATAAATAGGTGGGACTTAATTAAACTAAAAAGTTTCTGCACAGCAAAAGAAACAATCAGCAGAGTAAACAGACAATCCACAGAGTGGGAGTAAATCTTCATGATCTAAACATCTGACAAAGGACTAATATCCAGAATCTACAAGGAACTCAAACCAATTAGCAAGAAAAAAATCAAACAATCCCATCAAAAAACAGGCTAAGGGAATGAACAGACAATTATTTTAAAAAGATGTACAAATGACCAGCAAACATATGAAAAAAGCTCAACATCACTAATTATCAGGGAAATGCAAATCAAAACCACAATCATTCAGAATTGTTTAAGATTAGATGAATTCTATTTTATAAGATGCTGAAAACAGAACAACATCATTATGGCATTTTCTTCTAGAATATGTAAATGACCAGAGGAGGTTTGTAAGGGCGTTCTTGTCATTTCAGCTTTTTTCCCAATTTACAGTGCCAAAATTCTTTGATATTTCTCTGTATCTGAAAATTGGCAAAAATGCCATTTACCCTCCAAACCCAGAATTTACTCAGCTTTCATCCTGGGAAGCCAATGTTAATGCTACCCTTACTAGCATTCCCATACACAATCATTAAGTGTAATGATTACATTGTAATGGTTCTATCATATTTCACAAGTCTGTGTTCTGTCTGTCTACTTTACCCTTATCCTTTATCTTCATCTACAGTAGTATAGAAAAAAAAAACTATTCTGAAAGGTGCTCACCAATTCTTCTTTCTCTTTAACTTATCAGATTTTCTGAATACCCCTTAAAGGATATATGCAATCAAAGTATTTGAAGAACACAGAGCTAGTTCATCTGTCATACTCGTCATTTAATTGGATACCTAGTTCAAAACTTCGAAGCCAGAGAAAGAAGAAATTGGGGACAAATTTTTGTAGTCCAGGCACGTGCTTAGGTTTGTATATCAGGCACTGTTAATAGGTCATTACATTTAATTCTCACAACAAACATATTGATACGATTTGGCTCTGTGTCCCCACCCAAATCTCATCTTGTAGCACCGACGTATTGTGGGAAAGACCCAGTGGGAGATAACTGAATCATGTGGCCAGGTCTTTCACATGCTGCTCTCATGATAGTGAATAAGTCTCACGAGATCTGATAGTTTTAAAAAGGAGAGTTTCTCTGCAAAACTCTCTTCTCTCTTGCTGCCACCATGTAAAAAGTGCCTTTCACCTTCTGCCATGATCGTGAGGCCTCCCCACCCAGGTGGAACTGTGAGCCCAATAAACCTCTTTCTTTTGTAAATTGCCCAGTCTTGGGTATGTCTTTATCAGCAATGTGAAAATGGACTAATACACCTATCAAAAAGGTATTATAAAGACCATCTAATAGATTATGTAACTGAAGATCAAGAATACCTTACACATGATGACACAGAAATGATGTAATATATCCAGGACCCAATACCACCCTTTTCATGATGCCATGAGAGTAATGTTGGTTTCATTACTTTGGAGGGATAATGGTAATTTTTTAAATTATAAAATTTTAAATTTTAAAAATTTTAAAATTGTAAACTGGCTTATGTCTCTAATCCCAGCGTTTTTGAAGCCCTAGGCAAGGAGAGTGCTTAAGGCTAGGAGTTTCAAACCAAAGCCTGGGCAACGTAATAAAACCCCTATCGCTACAAGAAAGATAAAAAATATGTCCAGACATGCCATGTGTTCAGGAATGCTAAGTGACATCAGTTCAGTGGATGCAATTCTTCATTTGATTTGATATTTCATAGTCTTTTATTCATTTTAAATAAAATTATCTTACTAGCGACAATAAGGATGGAACAATTAAAATTATTTTTTCAAAGTAATTTTTATTATAAAAAAGAAGAAAAAAATGTAAAACAATTTAAACTGTTTTATTCTGTTTTTTCACTCCTCTGCTATTCAAAAAGTTCCGCTTCTTTCTATAAAGCCACTAATCATAATTTAAAACGTTTACTCTTTCAGCTTCCTTAAACTGCAGACATGCCAAATACCTTGTAGAAACTTTTTTTTAAGCTGTCAGAAAAGATAACTATAGACCAAGAATTTCATTCTAGGGCTTTATAAAATCAAGTTTAGTGTTTGACCTATTCTTCCTTCTTTAAATTCATGCTGATTCTCAAAGTAGTGGTCAATAATTAAACAGGTTTCCATAATTTTAATAAAGCCACACCAATATTTGTAGAAATATTCTTTGAAGACATGTTTTAAACACAGTGGGGTGGGGATACATTGATTCATCATCATATTTAATTTTGTAGGAACCACGTGGACAGTATAGGTAAAATAATGATGCCTCTATTGTTCCCTGATTCTCCAGGTAAATTGCTACCTGAAACATTCAGCTGCTGAAATATTAAATAATTTAGCTCCTATAGTCTTTCACTTAGACTCTGTTCCTCTTATCATTGCAATATGACTCATCTACTTACATGTCTGCTGTCCCCATAAAAAAAAGAAATCTTGAGAAAAAGGACAATATTATATTAATTTTAATATTCCAGTTTATAGAATGGTGACAGGTAAGTCTCATTAAATGTTAAACAATTGAATGAACAGTAACCCAGAGTTTTCTGTCTCATTAACTCCAATGACTCCCCCTCCCACACTGGAGAAGGAAGTGTTTTAACGTAATAACCATTTGAACTTCAGCGATGAGAGATGATGCTTATTGGCAAGTAGAAAGTTTGTCTCATGGAAAAATCTATATTGGCCAATCTAAAATACCTAGCACTTCTTCCATGGAGAATTGTGTGCTCATAAAAACAAACCTCCTAGCATCCCCAGTGGAGAATGCTAAGGGGAAGGATTGATGCCTCAACCCTCTTAATCACACAGTGCCAAACAGAATAGGATAGTGGCAGGGTTGAGTCGCAGGAGGCCTGGGCAAGGCTGCCAGAATAGGTGAGGAAGATAGACGGAGAAGTTACATTTGAGACTGACTTCACTGGAGCCAAAAGGTACTGAGAAATTAAACTTCACTGGAGCCAAAAGGTACTGAGAAATTAAACCTTGGCTTGCTCTCTCGACTTTGTATTTGTGTGGTAAGTTTGCTGGCATTCTGCCAATGGATTGTGTCTCCTTGCCTTTCTAGACATTGTGGGGCAAAATGCTGGGATGATAGAATGAAATAAATCATAGGAAAGAGCTAGAAAAATTTTTCCTGGATAATATCTTTATTTTATTTTTTTAAATGAGCCCTCTAATTCACCAAGTATCCACTTCATTATTTCCCCAATTAATACCCCCTTTCTCCAGAAAAAAATTGTTTGTAAAGCATTCTGCCTTTGGATTTCTCTAGCTAGAATGTCTCATAAACCCCCACCCTCATTCACTCTATCCTCAAACCCCACCTGGTCCATTGACCTCAAGCACTGACCACAAATAAACGACTCCAGTTATCTCAAGAGGATACTCAAGTGTGCAAGTGAAGTCCAAGAACGCATTTATTTTCTTTCAGGCTTCTAATGCAATTTGTTTTTCCTTCCCTCCTAATCCAAACAATATGTTCGTTTTACCACAACAATATTCTCAAATATGAAGCATATAAAGAAGTGATTTTGTATTAGGCTTATGAAGTTAATACAAGTAGAACAGAAACAGAATAAAAGACAAAGAGATGGCATGGAGCAAAAGGTGTTTCACCAGAGTAATGCAACTTAGTTTATCGAATATGATTACCTAAATTAGAATTCATTGAACACATTAACATACAATGAGATCCAGTATACAAAATGGAGTAACAATACATAAAACTACAATTTTTCAAAAAGTATATGTGAAACCACTTAATATTTCTGTATGAATATACATTATGCTCTGTTTTACATTCTAACTTTTCTATAGAGAAAATAGATGAAGATGTACCCGTAAGGGAGGAAAATGTAACATGTGTATCTCACTAGTGAGAAGATGGAAGGAGCTATGAAGGTGGATGATTTCTTTATCTTGGGGAATATAAAGCAACAAAAATAATTGTTGCCAAGGTAGTGGGAAATAGATTAAATTTTTAAAAAAAACGTTGATTTTTTCACTTAGATAAGGAGATTGACACCATCTTTCCTTTCTCTTTCTGCTTTTGTTCTTAAGAGCTGTGAAGCCACGTGGGCAAGACTGGGTCATGGAAGAATGCTGACTCTGGGTAAAGGTGGCTGTCTTACTCAAAAGAAGCTGAGAAAGATTAAATACTGGAGCCTTGTTGTCATCAAGGCACACACAACCAACTTTCCTCATGTGATGAGGCACTCCTAGAGATGTCTTTAAAATGTCGAGGGTTTTCACAAGTGTTGCTAGAACTAGTTTGGTCATGAAACACCTGATAATAATAGTACTGTTTGTGGAAAGGCACCATGAAGCTTTCTACCTGCAAGAACAAATTTATGACTAGAAAAGATGACTCTAAAATTCATTTTATTAATAAATATTTACTGCAAGCCAAATGTGTGTTAGACTTTCTAGAAGTAGTGACAATGCAGTTTAAAAAGCATAAAAAGTTCCTCTAGTCTGAGACTTACATTCTAATGGACTAATGGATTGGCAAATGTCAAAATACACCACTGTAAAGAAATTACAACTAATGTTTCTAAAAAATACCTGACAGTGTTTGTCATTAACATTATCGACTCTGTATTAAATTTATTTCACTGTCTACTAGTGCTAATTGAAGAGAAATACTAGCAGAAAAAAATTTTCTTAGAAATATGCTATGGGATAAAATTTAAAAGTTACATTGGGGCATTCCTTCTATTAATTTTTTTAAATTTGTTTAAATTTTCTATAAATTAGAAAGCAACAACCATTACTGGAGTTATGTAATGGAAAACCATAATCCAACTCAGAGAAGCATAATTTGAGAGCTGCTGAGTTAGGAAAACTATTAAGAGACAGCAGAAATTTGATGCTTGATGAAGAATATCAGTGATTAAACATGGTTAAATGTTTGGAAGCAAAGTCTGAACTTCCTGTAGGCAGGAACCCAGAGAGATGGTGCTTCCTGGAGGAAGTGGTGGACAGTCTTCAGTACCCAAGTAGGTGGCAGAGATGGGGCAAGGCAGGAGCACTGAGACCAGGAGGCTGGATTTGCTGTGCACAGACCAAATCGCAAAGGGTCAGAGACTGATATGAGAACGGGGCTATAATATGAAATTCCAGGGGAAGGGAGAAAACTGTAACAAGAAGGAGAGCCAAGACCAAACCAACTGGAGAAAGAGCTTTTTTTGTGTGGCTTTGAGAACTGAACTGCCTATCTGCATGTAACTACTGAGCACTTGGAGTGCAGCTGGTCCAGAGGTATGTTGTAAGTGGAAAAAACACACTGGATTTCCAAGATTAGTGAATAAATAAATAAACACATGAATACAAAATGTAGCATTAATCAATGCATATTGTTTACCTATTAAATGATATTTGAGATAGGTTGGATATATAATTTTACTTATTTTCTGTTTATTTAGCTACCAGGAAATTTAAATTATGTATGTGGCTTACATCTCCACAGGATAACACAGTTTTAGAGTAAATCCCCCACTTTCTTGAACATGTCTACCTATAGTACATGCAATTTATATATATCCTCAGTATTTATTTTCAAATCGCAAATCTGTCAAGCTCTGTAAAAAGGTGGTGTATTTTATAAAATGTATGGAAAAATAAAAGTGTCAAGAAGGAAAACAAAAACAGAGAGAGAAATTCTCATACTTTCTTCCAGATCTCCAGTAGCTTATGTGATCTACTCTTTTAGAAGCTAAAAAAATTTTACTTGCACCTTTGTTTATGAGCCAACTAACCAATCACATGTGACTAACCTGACAGGCTTAAAGAAACAGAGAGATGGCAAAAAAATTGTTTATTCATAAACACATTTTAAGTTACATATAAAATTTAGTGTTAGGTTTAAATATCTTGTTATATTATCTATTTAGTATTTATGTACAAATACTGGCCTAAATACTAAATTAATATAAAATACTATCTTTGCCATCACTGAACAAGTGTATACAAAATTAGAGTGGTAGGTTGGGCAATATCACAAATCCAACACTAACATCCATCTTTTGGCTGATTTCTCTAATTGTGAAGAACAAGAAAAATAGGAAAAGCTGGAAAAAACGTATAGAGGAAATACTACCTAAGCCTTGATTTATTAAACAGGAATAAATGCATAATTATTTCAATTATGTAGCAATATGTCCTAAAGATATATATTATTTAGCATATAAAAATTAGAGTCTTGGACTCTGAAAGCTGGCAGGAAAATTAATGATCATCCCTTCCACCTTTTACTGTAAAGATGAGAAAGCAGAAGCTCAGGGATTCTAATGATAGCTAAGAATGCATGGTGGGAAGCAGCCAGGGCTCATACCAGTCCCCTGTGTCTGTCATCTATGCCCTGACCCTTTGCCAGTCAACACTACTTCCTGAATTCAAAACTCTAACAGCCTTTACAGAGACATATTTCTTTTTGTTTTGGTTCCTTTTTTTTTTTTTGGATCCTTGCTTTGATTGTTCCATGTTCTCCTTTCTCATGAGCAATAGTTTTATACCTCACAAGTAAAGATATTCCCAAATTTTTACTAACCCCAAATCAATTGTACCATGCCCGAAAACCTTAATTTTCAAACTTTGCAGGGTCTAGGTTCATAGGGCTTTACCAAATATCATAGCAAGGGAAAAGCTCCTAGTTCCTCAAGCCCTATCTCTATGCACACTTCAAGCCTTTACTTTCTGCTGTGTTTAAATGAAACATTATGAATTCCCCCAACACCTCAATATGTTTCTATGATGAACTATGCCATTATGTTCAAATATTTATCTTATTCATTGTAACAGTAATGGTGTGGGCAACACTTAATATCCTATCACACTTTCCCTGTTGATCTTCTGAATAGAGCAGAGCAGATGTTCATATATTATAAACCACTTTTTAAAGTGCACATGTATGATCATTGACTTTCCAATGTATTAAAAAGTAATACAGCTTTTTTAAAATGTAAGGTTTTTAAATAAATATAAGCAAATCCTTTGGCAAGGATGACTTTTAGTAACTTTAGTCAAAATTTAACAAGCCTACCTTTGTTAAAAGAAGGACTAAATTTATAAAATTAAGAAATTCTGAAAAATACTTTTAAGTTTTTTCCTACTTAATAAAATAATTATAATCACTTCCATGTACTAATTAGAATTAGTAAAGAATATCAAGAGTTAATTTGGTGGCATACAGACTTTTTGGGTCAAATTTTATAAGAGAAGAACATGTTACCACAATCTTCAGGTTACATTTTCATTTAGGTTATTGCCCAAAAGAAGGTCACCTTTGCAACATACTTTTAGGATTTTCAAGCCTCAAAATTAATCTTTTAGTGTCACGATAGTTAAATGATTGTCCTATGAGCCATCTATTTTATGTACATATACAAGGCACATCGTCATTGCCTTGGCCTCCAAACCCTGCTTTGTGGAGCACAGTGCAGCCCGGGTATTGACACTTGCATGGGTTACATATGAGAGTCACGTGCGGTAAGACCATAAGTTGAGATCTGCAATGGACTGCAGAAAAATATTCAGAAAAAGGAATCTTCTTTACTAGGTAATCCCCGTGAGTCCTCCTGAGGAGAAGCGACATCTACCTTCTAGAGCTGTGTCGCACGATATGTAAGCCACTCACCACGTGTGGCTATGGAACATCTGGAGTGTGGATATTCCAAATTCACATGAGTGTAAATGAAGACTTTATGCAGAAAAAAAAATGAAAATATCTCATTGGCAATTTACATTGAATTGATGCTGAAATAATATTTTTTGACATTTTGTGTTAAATAAAATACATTACTAACAGTTTCATGGACTTCAGTTAACTTTTTAATGTGGCTATTAGAAAATTTTATTATGTATATACACTTAGTATACACACACACATTGTGGGATTACAGGCATATGCCACCACACCTGGACTATTAGAAAATTTCAAATTGAATATTTGTCTTGCTTATATTTCCACAGGATGTTGTTGCTTTCGAGTATCTTGAGTGGACATGTGTATAACTTGTAAGCTTTGTGGTGAATGGTAGATTAAAAATTACTCTAATCCATGGCAGTGCTTGAGTCTTGCAGACTTTCTTCAATTCAAAAATTTACCAGAATGCAGTGACGCACAGATTGCATTAAAGTCTGGTTTGGATTGGTTACTGTAGAAGTTAAGTGTATGGAGTTTGGGAGGATTATTTTTAATTCGGTAAAAGATATTTCCTACAATCCGCAGCTAACTATAGCAATTCATTTATCAAATGTCTGAAGAAAAAACACAAAAAAAGTAAAATTAAATAAAACAGACTTTCCAGAAAGTTAACAGTGTTTAATTATTAGAAATGATATATGTATTTAAAGTTAGAAAATACAAATTAAGATAGAAAGAAGTAAAAAGATACAGGTTAAGCGCATCTCTAATGCAATAATCTAAAATTCAAAAATACCCCCAAATTCAAAACACTTTAAGTTTCAACATGACACCATAGATTGTCAACATGGGTGGCTGAGATAGTAACACTGTTGCTTTCTGATGAAAATATACATGAACTTTGTTTCATGTACAAAATTATTTAAAATATTGTATAAAATCACCTTCAGGCTATGTGTGTGAGGTATATATGAAACAGAAACGAATTTCATGTTGAGACTTAGGTCCTACCTTAAGATATCTTATTATCTATATGCAAATATTCCAAAATCCAAACAATAAAAAATCAGGAGCAATTCTGGCCTTAAGAATTTCAAATAAAGAATATTCATCCTATAATAAGCATTCCTAGAGCAATAATTTAATAACTGTACTCCATTAAGATAGGTTATAAGATATGCCTATTAAAAATACGACTTCTATTTACTGTTGAGTGGAAGTTGTTGTGGTAATTGCCCAACATATTGTGCATGTGGTCAGAAACTTTGATCAGGCCTTAGTTCTAGAGACAATGTAATTGGTTTTATTCTCAGAGCCCTTTAAATTAGAAGATTGGTCTATTTTCCTCTTTGTCTTCATTACTGGGAACTTGCATGCCATTTTTATTGTCCATCTTAGGTATCTCTCTGGGGAAGCAAGCTTTGACTTTCTATAATTCTAATCTCACGTTAGATTTAACTAATTATTGCCCACTTGTGATTCTCTTACTTTAAAGTCTCAAGTTAAAAAATAATAAGAAAAATAGCCTTAATATATGGTACTATCTCTATTTGCTGAATAACTCATTATGTGCACTGACTGTTCCATGTTTTGCTCAGACATAAATTGCCCTAACTTAGGAAGCCCAGACAGCTCCTCCACATCATCAAGGCATCATCTTAAGTAATTGCAGTTGGCCCTCTGTATTCCTGGGTTCTGCATCTCTGGATTCAACTTATTGTGGGGGAAAAAAAAAAAAAAAAAAAAAAGGTTTTCTTTTTTTAACAGTGTCTACACTGAGCATTTAGACTCTTTTTTGTTTGTTTGTTTTGCTGGAGTCTTGCTGTCACCCAGGATGGCAGTGGCATGACCTCAGCTTACTGCAACCTCCGCCTCCTGAGTTCAAGTGATTCTCCTGCCTCAGCCTCCCGAGTAGCTGGGATTACAGGTGCATGCCACCATGCCCAGCTAATTTTTGTATTTTTTGTAGAGACAGGGTTTCACCATATTGGCCAGGCTGGTCTCGAACTCCTAACCTCATGATCTGCCTGCCTTGACTTAACAAAGTGCTGGAAGTACAGGCGGACTCTTTTTCTTGGCTTTATTATAATATTTAAACATTTTTTTGAGACAGGATCTTGCTCCATGTATTAGTCCATTCTTACACTGCTAATAAAGGCATACCTAAGACTAGGTAATTTTCTTTTTTTCTTTTTTTTTTTTTTTGAGACGGAGTCTCGCCCTGTCACCCAGGCTGGAGTGCAGTGGCACCATCTCAGTTCACTGCAAGCTCCGCCTCCCAGTTTCACACCATTCTCCTGCCTCAACCTCCCGAGTAGCTGGGACTACAGGTGCCCATCACCATGCCTGGCTAATTTTCTGTATTTTTAGTAGAGATGGGGTTTCCCATATTAGTCAGGAGGGTCTCAATCTCCTGACCTTGTGATCCCCTCACACCCGGCCAAGACTAGGTAATTTATAAAGGAAAGAGGTTTAATTGACTCACTGTTCAGTATGACTGGGGAGGCATCAGGAAACTTACAATCATGGTGAAAGGTGAAGCAAACATGTCTTTCTTCACATGGCAGCAGCAAGGAGAAGTCCTGAGCAAAAGAGGGAAAAGTCCTGTATAAAACCATCAGGTCTTGTAAGAACTCACTCACTATCATGAGACTAGCATGATGGTAACCTTCTCCATGATTAAGTTACCTCCCAACGTGTCTCTCCCATGACACATGGGGATAATGGGAACTACAATTCAAGATGAGATTTGGGTGGAGAAACAGCCAAACCATATCATTCCAAGCCTGTCCCCTCTCAAATCCCGTGCCCTCACATTTCAAAACACAATAATGCACTTCCAACAGTTGCCAAAATCTTAACTAATTCCAGCATTACCTCAAGAGTTCAAGTCCAAAGACTCATCTGAGACAAGGCAAGTCCCTTCCACCTATGAGCCTGTAAAATCAAAAGCAAGTTAGTAACTTCCTAGATACAAGTATGTATATGCATTGTGTAAATATGCTCATTCCAAATGGGAGAAATTTGCCAAAACATAGGGCCTAGAGGCCCCATGCAGTCCAAAATCCAACAGGGCAGTCATTAAATCTTAAAGTTCCAAAATAATCTCCTTTGACTCTACATCTCACATGTAGGTCACACTGATGAAAAAGATGGGCTCCCATGGCCTTGGGCAGCCCCCTGTGGCTTTGCATGATACATTCCCCCTCTTGGCTGCTTTCGCAGTTGGCATTGAGTGGCTTCAGCTTTTCCAGGGATAGAGTACAAGCTATCAGTACCATTCTGGGGTCTGGAGAACGGTGGCCCTCTTCTCACAGCTCCACTAGGCAGTATTCCAGTGGGAACTCTGTGGGGGGGCTCCAACCCCACAATTTCCTTTCACACTGCCCTAGCAGAGGTTGTCCATGAGGGCTCCTCCCATGCAGTGGATTTCTGCCTAAACATGCATGCATTTTCATACATCCTCTGAAATCTAGGTGGAAGTTCCCAAACCTCAATTCTTGTCCTCTGCACACCAGCAGGCCTAACATCACCTGGAAGCTGCCAAGGTTTGGGGCTTGCACTCTTTGAAGCAATGACCTGAGCTGTACATTGGTCCCTTTTAGCCAGGGCTGGACCGGCTTGGATGCAGGGCTCCAAGTCCCTAGGCTGCACACAGCAGTGGGGCCCTGGACCCAGCCCAAGAAACCATTTTTTCCTCCTCAGCCTCCAGGTCAAAAATAGTTGAACATATGAAATCAATAAATGTAATACAGCACTCAAGTACAATAGAGGACAAAAACCATATGATCATCTTAACACATGCAGACAAATAATTTGATAGAATTTAGCATCTCTTTATAATAAAAATCCTTAAACTAGGCATTGAAGGAACATACCTCAAAATAATACAGGTGATACATGACAAATACACAGTAAACATCATACTGAATGGGGAAGAGATGAAAGCATTCTTTCTAAGAATTAGAACAAGACAAGGATGGTCACTTTCACCACTCTTACTCACCATAGTCATAGAAGTCCTGGTTAGAGTAATTAAGTGTGAGGAAATAATAAAAGGCATATAAACTAGAAAATCAGAAGTTAAATTATCCCTGTATGCTGGTGATAGGATCACATATCTAGAAAACCCTAAAAGTTCCACCCCAAATATCTTAGATTTAATAAATGAATTTAGTCATATTTTCAGATGGAAAATCAACATACAAAATAAGAAGCATTTCTATACACCAATAATAACAACCAACTTGAGAACCAAATCAAGATGACAATCCCATTTACAATAGCCATAAAATAATACCCAGGAATATACTTAACTAAGGAGGTAAAAGATCTTAACAAGGAAAACTACAAAACACTGATGCAAGAAATTGTAGTTGGCACAAACAAATAGAAAAACATCCTATTCTCATGGATTAGAATAATCAATATTGTGAAAATTACTATACTTCTCAAAGCAATCTACAGATTCAATGCAATCCCTACCAAAATATCAACATCATTTTTCACAGAATTGGAAAAAATAATCCTAAAATGTATATGGGATCTCAAAAGAGTCCCAATAGCAAAAGCAATCCTAAGCAAAACTGGAGGCATCACATTATTTGACTTCAAGTTATACTACAAGGCTGTAGTAGCCAAAACAGCATGATATTGGTAAAGAAAAAAAAATTACAGACATATAAATCAATGGAACAGATTAGAGAACCCAGATATAAAGCTACAAATTTACTGCAAACTTATCTCTGACAATATCATCAAGAATATTCACTAGGGAAAGGACACTCTATTCAATAAATGATGCTAGGAAAATTGGATTGACATGTGCAGAAGGATACAATTGTACCATAATCTCTCACTACATACAAATATCTACTCAAAATTGATTAAATTATTAAATGTAAGACCTTAAAATATAATAATATTATAGGAAGCCTACAAAAAACATTTCTGGGCATTGTTTTAGGCAAATAGTTCATGACTAAGATCTCAAAAACACAGGAAACCATAACAAAACTAGACAGACAAAACAATTAAATTTAAAAGCTTCTGCACAGCAAAATAAATAATCAACAGAGTGAACAGACAACCAGTCAAATGGAAGAAATATTTGAAAACTATGCATCAAACAGGAGATTAATATCCAGAATTTATAAGGAACTCAAACAGCTGAACAACAACAAATAATAATAATAATAACAATAATTCCAACAAATAGTGGGCAAAAGGCATAAATAGACCTTTTTATTAAAAAAAGACATACAAATGACCAAAAAGCATATAAAAATGCTCAACATCACTAATAATAATCAGAGAAATGCAAATTAAAACCACAATAAGATATTTTATATCATTCAGAATGGCTATTATTAAAAGGACAAAAAGTAATAGATACTGGTGAACACGCAGAGAAAAGAGAATGTTTTTACACGGTTGATGAGAATTTAAGTTAGCACAACCTATAGGGAAAACAGTATGGAGATTTCCCAAAGGACTAAAAATAGAACTACTAATCAATTCAGTAATCACAGTACTCAGTATCTACTCAAGGGAAAATAAATAATAATATCAAAAAATATCTGCACTTGTATGTTCATCACAGCACTATTGACAATAGCAAAATTATGGAACCAGCCTAAGTGTCCACCAACTTAAGATTGGATAAAGAAAATGGTATATAAACACAATGGAATACCATTGAGTCACCAAAAAGAATGAAATCACATCATTTGCAACAATTTGGATAGACCTGGAGGCTATTCTCTTCAGGGAAACTACATAGAAACAGAACTACAAATACCATACTTTTAGTTGTAAGTGGGAACTAAATAATGTATATACATGAAAGTAGGGTGTGGAATGTGGACAATGGTAGACAATGGAGTCTTAGAATAATGAGGACTGTTGCTGGGGGTGAATGATAGAAAATTCCTTACTACTTTTACTTAAATATAAATTATAATTTTACTCCTTAAATTCATATAAATAAAGCAATAAACAATGTTATTAGATAAGAAATAACATGGGCTATGAGAGGAGTCATGGGAAAAATGGGTAGAAAGCATTTGACCAACATAATTACTAAGGTTAATCTCATGTAAATAATTGTACCTTATAAATAGGAACAATTACAAATATCTCAGAGTGATAAACTCATCATTTGAAACATACGTTAACCTTCCACAAAACACATACACAGGAACCTCCCACAAATATCACCAAAAATCAAAAAATGGAACTCAAACTCACAATCACTGACCAAAATGCACTAAAATTAGAGATGAACAGCAAAAACTGAAAAAAACAAAAAACAACAAAAAAAAACTATACAACTTAAAATAATGTAATATCCTTAAACTCTCAGCTTAAACCAGAAATGTTGGCCGGGCCTGATGGCTCATGCCTGTAAATCTCTGCTCTTTGGGAGGCTGAGGCAGGCCTGCTTGAGCCCAGGAGTTAGAGAACAACCTGGGCAAAATGGCAAACCCCTGTCTCTCAAAAAAAAAAAAAAAAAAAAAAAGAAAGAAAGAAAGAAAAAAAAGCCACACATGGTGGCACATGCTTGTAGTCCCAGCTGCTGAGGAGGCTAAGGCAGGAGGCTCACCCAAACTAGGAATTTGAGGCTGCAGTGAGCCATGTTAGCAACACTGCACTCCAGCCTGGGTGACAGAGCAAGATCCTGTCTCAAAGGAAAAAAAAAGAAAGAAATGTGAACTGGCATTAAAAACCATTTAGAAACATATAACAACGAGAAATGTTAAACGCAAATGCTTCCAGGTACAATCAAAAATCTAAGTAGGGAAAACTTACAGCCTGAAATATTTTCAATAAAAATTAAAGAAAACCTTTTTTAAAAAGTGAACTGAACTTTAATCCAAAAAGATGCATCCTTAAATAATTAACAACCTTTAAAATGGTAGAAATACAACTTTTTAAAGGAAAAGTCCAAATGAAAGAAAATATTTGACTTTGTAAGTACAATGATCCTATATTTTACAAACTCAGAGGACAGCAAAAGATTACAAATAAAACAGAGAGATCTTTTTATATATAAATAGTTTCTTAAATTATCGAAAAATTTTCTGGCAACAATTGATTTTATGAGAAACAAACTAGAACTGTTCACAATTTTTTTGTAGAATCTGAAAAATCTGACCAGAGTGATAAACTCTCATTAAAGTTTTGTACTTCTATTTTAAACACAGAGAAGCATGTATGTGCACAGCAGGCTGCCCAACACGTCTTTGTGTTTGTTCTGCTTTGTCGGTGTATCTGGAATCCAAAAAGTTTTATTTGGCTTGACGTGCTTTGGTGTCAAGATAAAGGTAATATTCATATTACATATCCTGTTTCAAAGCCTAGAAACAGATGCACAGCTAACTAAATCATTTTACAAGGCTAACGTAGTACTGATTCCTTGTGGAAAAAGAAAATACAAAATGAAAGAACAAAGAAACAAACATCTGGGCAAATATCATGTGAACAGAAGTAAAATTTCTTAATAAAACCTTGCTGAGTTTTGCTTGCTAAGTTGAAAGCAATGTATATTAAAAGAAGTTTTCAGACAACTATCTCTAGTTTTTCTAGATTCTCAAGGATATTTAACATTAGAGAATATGTTAATAGAAACCAGTATATTAACAAATGAGAGAAAAATATTATCATTTCAATAAAATAAAACTGGTAGTTAAATCAACTAAACATGACTATAATACACAATTCCTAAGAGGCAAAACTAAATACACATACCAAATACTTAATAAAAATAGCCTTTCCTAATCTGTTAAAGAGTATCTATATGAAGAAAACATGTTTGGTGATAAAAAATATTAGAAACCTTCTTATTATGCAAGGAAGGGGATAATGATGTCTACTATCACTTATAATCAAAGATTCAACATCTTTTTGGAGGTCCTAGCCAGAACATTAAAACAAGTAAAATATATGTACATATAGCTGACCTATGTATTTAATTTTAAAAATTATAACTCTTCTGCTTCTAGATGGTAGAGTTGTCTACTAGAAATTCAAGGGAATCAATGAATAGAATATTAGAACTGGGAAACAGTTCCAATTAAGAAATACAAGTAGACTATAGATAAGTAAAGTAGAAACATTATCAAAACACCAAAATCAAAGTTTTCCTATATGGCAAATACTATTTTACATAAAAAGAGACTACTAGGCTACCACCCAAAACATAGCACATTTTGTCACCTTCTTTTTGACCACTATCTCTAGAAATGCCACTTCTCTGCTGTGTGTGTGTGTGTACATGTGCTTTCTCAACCAGGTCACACTTGATTTTCACACTTAATGGTGACCTGGGTATAGTTTTATTTTCTCTTCTTCTCTCTCCATGATTGATTCTTTTGTTTTTGCTCAAACCAATCTTAGTACATATAAGACATATTAAGAGATATTGCCATTGATAGAATGCAAAAATAAAGTAAAAATTATTAAGGCTATTGTTCATAATTTTACAAGCATTTTCTTTCAGAGTTTGCTGCCTACTTTCCTCGGGTATTTGCACAGGATTTTCTCCAGTAGAAATGAATTTAAACATGCTCTAAAATGATATGGCATGTTCAAATGAGTCCACAGGGAGATGATGTTGAAAGTAAGTTTATACATATTTTGTTCGTGTGTGTGTGTGTGTGTGTGTGTGTGTGTGTAAGAGAGAAAGACTGAGCTGTAAAATAAGTGAGCAGAGTTTTTTAAAAAAGACTAAACTACTATATTTCAACTCAGATTATATAGATTAGTTGTTTTACTTTCTAGTACAATCTGATATATAGTATTTCCATAGAAAAGCCATAAAATTCAAATATTGCTATTTTATACTCATATATTAAGAATGTGCATTATTGCTTTCTAATACTATGTTGACTCTCAATTTTTTTCCCCAGAGAAACATAAAATGACACTTAAATCAATTGCCATAATAATGTCATACACCTAATAGTTCCTTTTAAATATTTGTTTTCACTTTAAAATAATTTTGCTGTGTTCAAGAGCATCCTTCCAAACTTCTGCCCACTCCACCCTTAAGAGAAGCAAGTAACTGAGAGCCAATTTGACCAACTTACCACATTTCTTAGGTTGCTTTTTAATAAGCAACTTATTTATTGACTCTTTTGCTTTCTCTGCTCCTTGACTCCAAATATTACAATATAATTCAAGATCTCAAAAGTGGTACATATTTCTCTAACTTGGATTTGCCTTGAGAGTCAACATCCACTCAAAGTTCCTTTGACATGAATAAGGTACATCTTTAATCTCTGAAGCCTCCTTCTGTGACATGCCCTGCATAATCCAATGCACCCTGATGTTCTCATCTTCCGGGAGTAAAAACACATTAAAATGCATAAACGAAAAGCCTTGATATACGCTGACCACTTAAATTGGGTGTGTGTGTACATAAGAGAGAGAAAAAGAGAGAGTGCACTAGTGTATATTTACCAAAATGAACTGGAATCCCTCTCAAACTAATGATTTGCAGAAAGTACTTATTCCGGCATAAAAAACAATGTATTGCATAGTTTTATTTGTTTTGGGTGCTTTTCATTTTATTACAACTTCACAATGACAATTTTTTGAAAATAGTTCATTAAGGTTGAAAAAGTAATTGTAGACTAATAAATCATCTTGCAGATGTAAAGTTATAGGACTGATTGAACGAAGTCAAACTATGTTTTATAGTACTATAATAATAATATACAGTTCCATATAGCAAGATAATATACAGATACATCATATAATAGTACATTCTGTTATATCTATCATTATATTTTCTCTATTACATATACATATTCTACTGTATACTACATAAATAATAGATCAATTTGTGGCTTGGCATTATTACAATGTTGAATTTTCAAATCTATGAACTGTGTATAATATTTCATATATTTATGCTTTTAAAATTATCTCAATAATATTTTGTATTGTGTTGTAGTCTCCTATGATCTTCTTAAGTTTTATTCTTTGGTGTTTAACAATCTTAGAGGCTACTGTAAATGCTATTTTATTTTAAATTTTATTTTCTATTATTTTATTAGTATATGAAAATGAAATTCAGTTTTACATGTGGATTTTTACATTCAACAACTTTGGTAAATTTATTAATGTATTAATTATAATTGCTCAAACATAGATTTATTTTCGATCATCTATTTAGGCAATTATATCATCCGTGAGTGAAGACAGTTTCAATTCTTTGATTTCAGTCCTTACACCATTGCTTAATTTTGTTGGCTTATATGCCTAGTTAGAACCATCAATAAGTAGTTGAACAGAAGCTATCATAACAGGCATCTTTTAGAATTACCATATGATTTTTGTCCTATGTTATCTTAATGTGTTGAATTAATTGATTGCTCATCGAATGAATGACACGCCAGTTTATATTCTTGAAATAAGCCCAATTTCATAGAGACATAAGATAATTTTTAGTATATGCTGAAACTGGTTTGGTAGCACTTTGCTTTGGTCATGAAAGAGGTTATTTTTCCTTTTTTATAATGTCTTTATCAGGTTTTGAGATCAAGGTTATTCTGGACTAAGTAGATGAGTTGTATTATTTTTCTGCTTCTTCATGACAAATTACCACAAATTTGGTGGCTTAAAATGACTCAAATTTATTATTTTCTTGGTTTTCATGGCTCAAAAGTCTGCCCATAACCCAGGTAGGTTCTCTGCTTCAGTGTTTTGCAAGGCCGGAATTAAAGTCTTAGTAGGGATGAATTCCTTTCTGCACGGTCTAGGGGAAGAATCTACTTCTCAGCTCATTCAAGCTACTAGATTATGTAGAATTGAGGTTTCCCATTCTTCCCTCCTGTGTCAGTTTCAGGTACTTAAGATCACACCCCACCTCATTCCTTATCACAGGGACCCTGTAATCTTCAAGTAACCAGTGGTCTCATTAAACCCATCTAAGACTTTTATGTTGTAAACTGTGTCCGATCTCAGTCAATCAACCCGCCTGGATCCTAAAATCCCATAAATATTCTCGCCCGACTATTCTGTGCTGAAGAACTACTAAGTTTGTTTAGATAGCATTCTCTCTTATGGAAGTTAGTCTAATAAACTTAATTTTCCTTTATCTGAAAGATTTTTTGGTGTTCTTTTAGACCAATGATGGTCTACACGCCTAGTTTCTCTCTCTGTCTCTCTATATATATACACCTATACACCTCCCATTGCTCCTCATCACCCTCCATAAGTCCCTTTGCCTGCTCTTCCTTATTTCAAAATTCATTGAAGTTGCTACTAATACTTGCAGTTCCAATTCTCTCACCTACTATTCGGTGCTTCAACTCAGACCAATGTGGGCATCCACCCACCACTACACCGAACTGCTCTTGTCAAGGGCACTGGATGCATTTATGATACAAAATACAAAGGAGAGAATTCTTGCTTCATTTTTTAACCGTATTATCAGCACTTGGGACAGGAATCAGCTCTCCATTTTACAATAATCTCTCTTTTGGCTGCCCAGTCACCACATTCTTTCCTTCCTCCTCTTTCTCAGTGCTCTTTGTTGGCTGTACTTTCATTTTCTCTACCTAACATGAAATGATGGCTTTCCATGGGCTAAATACTGGAGCCCCTCAGAATCTCATACTGGGCCTGGCCTTACTCTTTCTAGTTTTTCTAAGTGATCTCCTCCATTCTCAGCATTAGAAATAGTATCATTTTGTTGATGATTCTCAAAGATATTTCTTCTTCCTAGATGTTTCTGGGCTCTGTACTTGAATACAGTTAATTCTCATTGTACATGGATTCTGTATTTGTGAATTCACATACTCATAATTTATTCTAATACTGTGACAATTTTATAGCCATTTGCAGACATACACAAAGCAGTGAAAAAATGTGATTTTCACCCAATGCTCTTATTACCTGCTGAGGTTGAACAAGGCAGTGTTTTGGCTTTTGTTTCATCTTTCACACTGTAAACAAGTGCCCTTTTGGTTGTCTAGTGCCATGTTTTCTCATATTTATGCTTGTTTGTAATTTTGCCGTTTACACGGGCCCCAAAATATAGTGTTTAAGTGCTCTCTAGCATTACTACAGGCAAAAAAGCTGTGATGTGCTTTAAACAAATCTTTAAACATAAACACACATAAAACCAAGTTCTGTATTGATCAGTTAGTGAAACTGTGGTCAGGGGCTGCTAGGAACTTAACCTTGTATATCTCTTAGGGGCCAGGGTTCAGTATTCATGAATTCAGTGTTCATGACAACCTGATGACGTATTACGACAAATAGCAAGAATCAATTGCATCTTCTTCACTGGATGACCTATAGCCATCTCAGACTTCAATATATAAAATGCTGAACTCTTTCTTGTCATCCACTATCCTAAATATCAGTAAGTAGGACCATTATCCTCCTGGTTACTTAAACCATATCTCTGCTTCTTTTATTTTTTTGTTTTTAGATTTTTCAGTGTTTTCTGCCTTCCACATCTAATCTGATACCTAATTCTGTTGGTTCTGTCCTGCAAATTTATACAGAATGCATCCATTTCTCATCAAAATCATGCCTACTACCTCTAAACAAAGTCTTTAAATTCTCTTTTCTGGACCAATGCAATACAATTCTAACTGGACTGGATTTCTGAAGTTTATGAAACAAATCACTTCTATCCAAATCCTTTCAATAAATTCCCATTATCTGGAAATACATTTTTTTTTTAACTTTAAGTTCTGGAATACATGTGCAGAACGTGCAGGATTGTTGCATAGGTATACATGTGCCATGGTAGTTTACTGCACCTATCCACCTGTCATCTAGGTTTTAAGCCCCACATCCATTAGGTATTTGTCCTAATGCTCTCCCTCCTCTTGATGCCCACCCCCCAAACAGGCCCTGGTGTGTGATGTTCCCCTCCCTGTGTCCATGTGTTCTCATTGTTCAACTCCCACTTATGAGGGAGAACATGTGGGCTTTGATTTTCTGTTCTTGTGTTAGTTTACTGGGAATGATGACTTCCATCTTCATCCATGTCCCTGCAAAGGACATGAACTCATTCCTTTTTATGGCTGCAGAGTATTCCATGATGTATATTTGCCACAGTTTCTTTATCCAGTCTATCATTGATGGTCTTTGCCATGGTATTAACCTTACATATTCTTATTACTAACTACTTCTCCAACTACACTTTATGCCATTTCTATATTTGTTCCCCTTACTTTAACAACAATTGCCCTAAGTCTCTATCACTTCTTCTGGAAAGTTTTCCCTGAGTTTTCTGAGCATAGACTGGTATTTTATTTTAGTGTGCTAACATCACACCCTATAGGTAGCTCAAGCATTGCTCTTGTCAGACTGCATTGTAATAACCTGCTCTGTACCTGGATCTCCTACCAGACTGCAGAATACTCAGCAGCTATGAGAGCCTGGCATAATATGGGATCTCGCTAAATATCTATTGAAGAATTTCAAAACACATTGCACAAGTAAGATAAAGATTTCAGAAGTGGATTTAAGTAACCCCTGCTTTGAGGGGAAAGCTAAACTGTAACAAGAACTAAGAAGAAAGCAAAACCTAACATGATATTCATGCCCAGACACTATTTTGTTGCTCTTCTAAGCAGACTGTGTGACCTTTCTGTCCTCCTCAGCAGCAGCAGGACAGGTATGCCGAAAAGTCTGACAGCATCAGCCCTTCGCTCCCCAGGGAGATGTTAACAGAAGCGAGGAGGGGGCAGGAAAGACAGCGACACTGTCCTGATCATTGGCTACATCTCCTGGCAACCTCAGTTCAACCAGAGCTGTCCTTGAGAGGGTTGCCTTTGAAAGCTTGAAAAAGTGACAGATGTCAAGGACTGAAATATAAGACAGCTCTTTAAAAATTGATATCCTTTGTATGATACAGTCCTATTTTAAAGACATCGCCTCATAATACTTAAGGCTGCTTTTTCCAAACTCAATGGCTTAGCCACCTAAGTTATAGGAAAATAGGGACATTCTGCCTCAGTGGACAGCTCATGTGAGGATGCTCATGTTCTCAGCCAGATCACATGACCCACTCAGTTTGAAGCTCAAACCACACATGATGCTTCAAAATCCACTTTTTTCTCCTTCGCTAAAGAAACTATATTAAAGTGCAAGTCAGTGGTACTGTTGTGATGGTAATAACCTCTCGCAATAGAAAGAAAATGAGCTTTTTCCTAAGCTTTGGTACTGTAACAGTTATTAATTGCAAAATATGGAAGTCCAGGCTGAGGCAGATAAACCCTGCAGGCCATGAAGTATAAGTTTTCAAAGTTTTTTTCTGCACAAACTCTTCTTAGCTCTATGTTCACATGGCCAGTAAAATTTGCAAAAGTAACGTATATTGCCCACAGAAGATTAAAACTGCTATTATTTGTGTACTTCAACTTTCTCTCCCTAACACTTCTCCTTGTGTCCTGGGGTATTGGAATCATATTGAGAATTCATGTGGTTCAATTCCCTCAAATTATGTTATTTTTCTTGATATTGTAACTATGATATTGTATTACTTTTAAAATTTATAAACATTGAGGATTTAGTTTTCTCATTCTGACTTGATATTTAAACTTTGTATTTTTTTCTTTAAAAGAACCACCCCAATAAACGATAAACTTCAGGTTCCACAAAACTTGGGTCTATTTATGACTCCAGCGTTCATCCGAGTCCCACCCAGTGAATCAGCCTCCATTTACGCCAAACAAGACCCAATTAGCCTCTCCCCTTACTGCCCAGCACTAATAAAACGGTACTTCTCTTGGAGCCCCCCTGCTTATCTTCTTGTTCTTTCTCCTGTCTAATCTTTCATTTTGCCAAAGTATATCAGGATGCCCTCAGTTTGTGCCCATCTGTCCTAAACTGTGCCATAGTCACCTGCCCCCTGCTCTTAAACTGTTTCTCTGGTTCCTGGTGTTCAGTAAGGTCCTCTATGGGCAGCATGGACCAAGCCCCACCCACACCTACTGGTCATTAGAGCCTGCACTCTAATAATACCCCAGGTGATCCGTATGTATGTTTAAGCTGAGAAGCACTGCTCTAGCTGAATGTGTACTTATTATTTGATATATATCAGCATGTATCCCATGTCAGTGAATATTTAGCATTCTTAATATTATGGTGTCAAAACTGCCTTTGCAAAGATTACGACAGTGAGAGAAGTTTAGCATGGCTGACTCCATCTTGCTTCTACCCTCATAGGCTGATTGTCTTTGCTCATTCCTGGGTATAGGCCAAGTGAATCATGGGAGGAATTTAGCTTACAGATTAACTTGAAAGCAATAATGATAATAGTCCCTCCCTAAAACTAACACCCTCCTTGCTTAGGGGCAGAAAACAACTTTTGTAAGATTAATAAAAGGCCAGGAGATGAGGATCGTGGGAAGGGCCTGCATTCTGCTAAAATGTCTGCATAATTTTTATAATTCCTTTCTGCTCTGGAGTCATGTGGTCAGATATCACAGGACTTGTGATTTTTCTCAATGGCTTCTACAGATAACATCAGTATTGTGGAGTCAAAAACTGGCCTTTTGAGGTGTATTTCCGATTTTTGCATTCTGACAACTGACTGGCCCCTCGTGGATTCATGACTCATGACTTAACTGGTCCTGCGGTCCCCCTATCCAGAGGCAGACTCATCACGTAGGGATCATTTTCCACAACCCTATGATTGCATCCCCAACAAATCAGCAACACCCATTCCCTAGTCCCTTGGCCACAAAACTATCTTTAAATAACTCTAACTTCCATGCCTTCAGGGAGGCTGATTTGAGTAATAACTCTGTCTTCCATGTTGCCAGTCACCTGTTCTCTTTAAACTCTTTCTTTGTTGCAATACGATGGTCTTAGTGAATTAGTTCTGTATGTGCAGTGGGCAGGAAAAATCTGTTGAGCAATTACAGTGTTATCAGGTGTTTTATTGTTGATTATGTAAAATATTGGTGCATATTCTAGTTATTTGGTAGACAAAACCAACCTCTCTACACAATTTGTTAATAATTGCTACAATTTACCGATAACTTATTATTGGGTTTCACCATGAGGAATTTGCACTTTTGTTGATAAAAATAGTCAAACATTAAAAATTTTATACGGTTGTGGCATAACTGTAAAGTTGCAATATTTTACATATATTAGATCTTAAACAGACACACACAACATACACACAGGCGTGTAGTATCATCGTTTCTATATTCATGCAGAGTACCAGAGGCTTAAATAACCTGAGCAATGACTCAGCGCTGATTAGAGTTTAGGAAAGATTTAAACCCAAGCAATGTAACTCTAAAACATGCATATTAGACATAAGGCCATATTGTCTTTGTAATTCCAAGTAGCTCAAGGACTGTACCTTATTCTTTTTGCATCATTAAACGAAGCCTTGTAGAATACTATCAAGTCATGCAGTAAGTGTGAAATTGAACTGGAATTGACCTAGGCTGGTGGGGGCAGTCCTACGGAGTCACAGCAACTCAGCAAGACCCTGTGGGTTACTGGTCTGTCCCTATTTTGTGAAGCACAGTAAACGGGGTTTTTGGATCATAGTGTCTTTTTCCATGAGGCTCTGCCTCTGGCTTTGGTATATGGGTCATGAAAAATACGATTCATTTCCATTTAGATTCTCTCAATGTAATTGGCAGTAATAAATTCAAGTCTGATTTCATGTTCCTGTTGAAGCTCAAGGGAGCCTTAGATATTTAAAATATTAAGCATTTCTAGAAATTTAATGTAGGAAGATTGCCTTCTGGTAAGTCTTTTTGAAAATGGAAACTCAGCAGTTTTGCACAAATCTTAAGGTTTTGGTTTTTAGAATTTCTCTCATTCTTTTTCACTATTTCTCCAACTTCCTTTTATCCCTCATGCCCTATTTTAATTGAAAAAATTATTTAATCATGCATGTGTATGTAGGTGTGTGTGTGTATACAGAAATGTATAGGTGTGTGTATATACATATTTCTATACATTTCTGCATATACCGAATATGGCATATGTCTCTATATGTGTGTGTGTATTTGTATTTATGCACACACACACACACACACACGTACACCTATGGTCTCCGACTTAAAATGTTTCAATGACTTAACATTTTTCAACTTTACAATAATGTGAAACCGATAAAAACTTAGCAGAAACCATACTTTGAGTACTGATGTAACCACTTTTTTTCACTTTCAGTACAGTATTTGATCAATTACATAAGATATTAAACACTTTGTTATAAAAAAAAGGCTTTGTGTTAGACTATTTTGCCCAACTGTAGGCTAATGTAAACATTCTGAGCATTTTTATGGTAGGCTAGGCTAAACTATGGTATTTGGTAGGTTAGGTGTATTAAACACATTTTTGACTTAAGAAATTTTCAACATACAGTGCGTTTGTTAGAATGTAACCAGATTGAGAACCTTCTTCTGTGTATAAATATATCTATATGTGTGTACATAAATATATGTGTATATATATACTGTGTATAATATATATATATTCTGTGTATAAATATATATATATATACACACACACACACAGAGTTGAAAATAGCTTCTGAATATATGGATTCAGATTTAGCTTATTTGTATGTTAAGTGTCTCCTATGTGCCAAGCACAATGCTAGCTGTGATGGTTAATATTGAGTGTCAACTTGATTGGATTGAAGAATGCGAAGTATTGCTCCTGGTTGTGTCTGTGAGGGTGTTCACAAAAAAGGATTAACATTTGAGTCAGTGGACTGGGGAGGTAGACACACCCTCAGTCTGGGTGAGCACCATCTAATCAGCTGTCAGCATGGCTAGTATAAAGCAGGCAGAAGAACGTGGAAGGGCTTGATTCGTTGAGCCTCCTGGCCTTCATCTTTCTTCCATGCTGGATGCATCCTGACCTTGAACATCAGACTTCAAGTTCAACCACAATTCAAGGTGAGATTTGGTTGAGGATACAGTCAAACCATATCAGCAGCCTGTTTTCCTATTATACTGGCAAGTATATTTGATTGAGAGGGCCTGCATAGAGATCTTCAGATAATTTTTAAAATATTCTTAATTTTTCTTATTCTTTGTATTCTGAATACACTCAATAATCAAGTGTAACTCTAATAAAAGACTGTCTATAAGTACAAATTTTATGATTTTGGAAAAGTAAGCATTTATTTTTAACATAAGTATTCCAGAAAATTATTGATATCATAAAATACACAAAATTCTATTGTAGTACAGTTCTTGGCCAGCATTTCTGTTATAATTTTGTGGACTCACAGGGAAATCTTTGGTTGCAAGTTTCAATTAAACATTTTATTTATTTAAATATTAACAATTTTTTACTTAAATGTTCTCTGGTGCATCTATTTCTCAGCTGCTCATTCCATAGAGATCAGAGAGATGTGCAAACAAAAAGAATCACAGCATAACTTCTGAAGTTGTCCTTCAGAGAATGAACAGAGGGCTGTCAGAGAAAGTTTACGAGATCTCTGCTTGCATATGGAATGTGCAGTAAAATTCAGGATAAATTCAGTAATATTGCAGTTTGTCTTTGAAGTCCTTGGAAAATTACTTCATATAATTAGAGGTCATTTTTTCTTGTCCCTGTATTCAAGTTACTGTATTCAATTTGAGATATATGTTTAGGCACTAATTCCTAAGAGATTTAATTATCCTTTTTCATTGGGTACAACACAGACAAATGCTTTGCTTCTAAGGATGAAAATACATCAAGTCTTAGGGCAGGCAGAGCTTTATTTCAGCATTTAATATACAAAATGCTTACTAAGCAAATAGATAAGGTGAAGAAGACAGCAAAGGGGATATTTATCCTCCCTAGGAAAGGAAAGTAAAATAACAATGAAAAGACAATGGTTTGTCTATGATTGAGTGCTAATCTAAGAAAGTCTGCTTATTCATTGAAGCAATATTTGTGAGGCATTTTCTAACTGAATTGATTTTTTAACACTTGACATTAATAATATTCCTAATAATAATAAAACCAAAAGTATTTCATAGTGTAATGTTAATGATTAAAGTCAAGATTATCTTTCTATACTTGAATACTTAAAAATTAATTCACATTAACATATTCCTACAAAAATACATTTCCTTGTCCATAAGATCATTTTTTAAATAAAACTATTCACATGATTGTGAAGTAATAGAAAAGATTTCATAGATAAAAAAATTAGACCGCCAACTCTTGTTTTTGTGTTTCTGTCATGAAAAAGTCTTGTATGACCAGGAATTTCACCAATTTCAAGGCTTTTAGAAGCAAAGTAGCTTCTATCAGAAAGCAAGTTCAATCTTATGTCAGAGGCTCATATTGTAGTCAGTGAGTGAGCGAGGTAACATACCACCTCAGGCTGGGGCTTTGGCACACTGCTGAGGAGTCTGTGTTGAGTAAAAGGAATTGGATTGAGTAGGCCAGGCGTGGTGGCTCACGCCTGTGATCCCAGCACTTTGGGAGGCCGAGGTGGGCGGATCACAAAGTCAAGAGTTCGTGACCAGCCTCGCCAACATGATGAAACCCCGTCTCTACTAAAAATTAGCCGGATGTGCTAATTTTAGTAGTAGCGTGCACCTGTAATCCCAGCTACTTCAGAGGCTGAGGCAGGGGAATCGCTTGAACCCAGGAGGCGGAGGTTGAAGTGAGCCGAGATCAAGTCATTGCACTCCAGCCTGAGCGACAGTGCGAGACTCCATCTCAAACAAACAAACAAACAAACAAACAAAAAAAAAAAAAAAACCGTAAAACACACAGAAAAGTAATGTGGCCAATGGGAATACACCATCCTATATCTTCTTCATTCTTCTTCCCTAGAAGTGGAGGGAAAAAAGAAACAAAAGCAAAAAACACTCAGGAACTTCAGCAAGTTACAAAGACGGTAGGTATCCTAAGGTATTTCCTGAGAACTGTGGGAGATCTAAGTAGGACCTAGCCTGCCACGTGGGAATTGCCATCAGGGTCCACCATGTCTGTGACACGGAGGACAATGAAGAGGGATGCCACAGTCATCTCCTTAATTGGGCAAAGCAAATAAAATTTGCATAGAGTATTAGAGCTTCAGATAAGCCAAGGTCCACAGGAATATTTGGACCAGACTTTCTCAGTGTGTAGCATATTATAAAAACCAAAAATGTTATTACCTATTCCAAGGGAACAGAGTACTGGTCAAATAAGTTTGGAAATCATAGCATATAGTACCCTATTTGAGGTTTCATAATGTCAGTATGGAGATTAAAGATTCAGCAGTCTCACAGAAAATGAACTTGTTCAAATTTGTCTAATCTTGTGTGTCTCAAACTAATCTGAGATTTCTGTCTTAGTAATATATTTAGGAATACTCCACAGACCTGTGTTTTTGGGAACTCTAGTTTGGGAACCGCTGAGTTTCAAAATGTGTTAGAATCAGGCTAGAAATAAAACTTGGTCCAGGGAGCATTGAAAAGTATTGAGAAATGTATGTTAAATTATTGTATACTTTAATATTCTTTTTAATAATTATATATATAAATATATATACACATATATAGAGAGAGAGTGTTATTTCTCTATTTTATAAACATAATAGAGTGAAATTTCCATTTGGGACAATTAGTTCGTGGATAGTCTAACTACAATTAAGGCATCTGGTGATATAAATTATGTACAAAGCATCTAGAAGATCAATTCTGAAATGCTACAAAGTCAACATATATGATTAAACTTTTCACAAAGCATGATTACTGTGTATATTGATGTATATATTTTGTATGTTTTTGTACATATTCTGTATATTTGTATATATTTTTTATATTTTTAAAAGAGACGTTCTTTTGATATAATATACCCAGTAAGATCATATTGAACCCAATATGCCCAACCAAAACAAGAAAGCAAATTCTCATTATTTGTCAGAATGTAACTGATAGAGTAAAAGGTTCTTGTTTCAGAGTATCACAAGAAATGCAGTAGATTAAATTTAAGACCATTTATCTGCCACATAGCCTGGGATCTTGGACAACTCACTTCAATCATTTGGGCCTCCATTGTCTCACGTGCAGACAGGAAGATTAAGTGATATCTGAGGGAGTCTGGGGCTTAACGAAGTAAGAACTGTGTACATCATTCCAAGTTCTTTCAACATTGGAAAGGGACAAGAAGGGGCATGCCCTTATTGTATTTATAGAAACTGAGGTCAAAAATTGCTTACAACATTTCCTCAAAGAAATAAAAGTAGTTAGCCCTTTATTCTTCAGGATTTTTTGCAAAGGTATACACTCCCCACTCCAGTAGCCTCAAAATTTCAGTTCATAGGTGATACTCAGGGGAGAGGAGAAAATTTTTTTATTCTTCTAGCCAGCAGTAGAACACAATTACCTTTTAGCACAAATTCCAATAAAAGCACCTTAAGATACCATGTTATACAAGGCATGACCTCTTCCCAGAAGCAGCTAGAAGGGAAGACATTGAAATAAATTTAAAAAGAAAAAAGACATTTAGAAATAAAAGAATACATGTACACATAAATACACACACACGGAAAAGGTGAAAGAGACATTAGTTTAAGAACAAAACACATAAAACACAGAGGCAGCGTCTTCTCAGGAGTTTGGAAGTGGAATTGCTCTGTTATCCCTTGAATCAGAGTTCACATTCCTTGAGGGTTACAGCCCCTTGCCTTTTCTTTTTACATCCACTGCCCAGCTCCAAGAACCCAGGACCTAGCTAAGCCCTTGCAACAGGGTGGACAACACATACACAGGTACCTTTGAGAGGGTCACTTGGTTTTACACCATGTCACCACATTCTTGTATTCACTCACATGTATTAATTCAATCATTCATTAATCAGTTTGTTCGTTCATTCATTTGCAGAGTACTCTGGTTAGACATTAGACCGTGGAACATAGTTGAAACACTAAGAACATTTAAGTCCTTCACCATCATCATTGCCACGCTTTGCTCTTGATTGCTTTTGTTATCTCTGCTAGCAAGGAGCTGGTGAGGAAATCACATGGCAGCAGGCTTGGGGAATCAATATGCTTTATTATCATTTATTCCCAGCTGCAGTGCTGCCGTTGTCCTGGCTGCCAAGCACTCTCACCTCCTGGGAGACACCTAGAGAGGTTAATTAGTTTACAGCTGGCCATAATTAGGAGCAAAATGCAGCAAAAGGAAGCTCTTAAGAATCCTGACGAAAAGCATATGCAGAGGTAATGCTGTCAGCTTGGGCACACTGTAGTGTTTTAACGAGAAACTAGGCATTTAAAAGTTTGGAAATTGTTACATAGGAGTGCCAGGTAAAGGCATAATTACAAAGATTAACTGGATAGGAATTCCACAGTGTTGAGAGGTTGTGATGGGAAGAAGGAAACATTTAGGCACTTGATTGACCATGCCATCCCTGTGAGCCAGTTTTCTCAAAAGTAAAATGAGGTGTTTCCCCTGAACAATATCCAGGGCTTCCAACCCTGTTCTTCACAATGCCTCAAAAGGCTCTCAGGAATTGTCGAAGTGATAAAATATAGACTTCACTCAGATTATTCATACCAATAATAACAATAGTTACCAATTCTTTATTATTTGTCCGTGCTTAGCACTAAATATTTTATCTGATCTCCACAGCAACCATATAAAGTGGATGTTGTCAACACCATTATGTAGATGAGAGTAGTAAGATTATAAAAGAAGAGGTCACTTGCTCCAAGTTACATCCTCGTCAGTAAGCAGGCCCAAATTCAGACACACACGTTTCAGACCCCAGAGCCCCTTACATTCCATGTCTGGAGTCCATCAATCTGCATTTAACCTGTATTGTCTAATACATTCTAACAAGGAATAAGCTGGATTCTCAGCGAGCACCTCCCTTCAATTCATCTAGCTTCTTTCCCAGGAACATAGGGAATCAACAAGGAAAGGAAAAGAAAAGTCTTGAGGGAGGACTTGACTAATTTAAGTGTCTTCTCAAGACCAGTAGTATGAATTAATCTCATTTGGCTCCAAAAGCGTCTTCTGTTGGTGAGCCAGACCAAAGAAACACGCAAATCCCAGCGTGGGGAGACAAAGATGCCCTGGATATGCCCATAGCTTCATTGAGTCACTTCATTTAGGTGGATCCTTCGCAGTTAACATATCCCTCAGAGCTACCTTCCCTCGTCTACATGCAAAAGGCCTCCCAGGCCTCTCTTTTCACTCTTTTTAAATTTTTCTTTGTAGCATTCTATTTTTTATTTGTTTATCTCTTTATTGTCTTTCTCTCCCACTGCACTGTCAGCTCCATGAGGCCAAAACGTTTGATTGTTTTGTTCACTCCTCCATCCCAAATACCTAGAATAATGCCTAGATGATAGAAGCAACTCAACTCATGTTTTTGAATAAATAACTGAGTGTATGAATGCAGGAGAAAAAAAATGAGTATCTATTTTACAAAGGAGGAATCTGATTTTCCCAGAGGTTAAGTAATTTGCAGAACTTATACCATTTGTAAATATTAGATCTGTTATGAAAACTTGGGTCTGTTTGTGTTTTTACCCTGGCTCTATTCAGCACACCATGCTACAGTCCAATAATGGTGTGGCCTTTTGCAAACATTCACCCAGTCAAAGGGAATTCTCAGCAATTTCCTAATATCCCACAACATGATTTAAATGAATAAAAGTAAACAGTGGGTCAGGATTATTTCTTGTTGAAATTATTATGCTTCTCAGAAACTATGTCCAGGTCATGCAAGAATTAAGTCTTAAATTTAAATAAAAATAGTCATATCAGAGGCAGTCTATATAGTTCTTGAAATCCATTTGCCAACATGTATCAAAGGTCTTTCATATGTTCATAACCTGTGAGGCATTAAATTCACATTTGGGGATATATTTTAAAGTATTACTACAAAACAAGATAGATGTACACAATTATTTATAACCACAAATCTTTTTATAAAGACTTTTCTAAATGACTATCAATAGTACATTAGTGAAATATTTTGCTGGCGTATAAAAATTTTCATGGTAAAAAGATAATAGATTAAAATGTAGTTGTGTATCTTATGCAGCACTACATACCTAACAGACACACAAACAGATACATATATGTGTGTGCACACACACACACACGCACACACACACACACAGACAGACAGACATACAGGTTGAGCATCCCTTATGTGAAATGCTTGGGACCAGGGGTGTTTTGAATTTCAGGTTTTTTTATTTGTGATGCTCAATCTGTGTGTACATATGTATATGAAATATTCTACAACACAACATTAATAGTGACTGAATGTGGTAAATATATAGATGCTTTGTGGATAAAGGACTTTTTCCTAATTTCTAAGTTTTTAATGGATATATTGTCTTGGATAAAATTTGCAAGTAAAGCAGTATAAGGCAAAGCAAAGCAAAACAAAAAGAATTAACAAAAACTACTTACTACCTAATCAATTATTGGCTATTTTCAGTATATAATTTACTGATTGGATGATGACAATCAATCAGACATCATCTTGTGAGTGATCGGCTTTCAAAATTAGCAAGTTTGATTCTGGATCAACACACAGCCACAGTTAGCCATCATGTTTATTCTCACTCATTTCTAATCTCCATCTGATTGGATTTTAATAGCAAATTCTGCAGGTGAGTTCAGAGAAAAACTGCATCAACAAGAAAATAAAGTCAAGGCAAGTACATCATAAAATGGAGTTTTATATAAACATTCTTTACGTTTATCCTGTAAAGCACATTCAATATTCCAAGAATTGATTCTGGCACAGCAAAGTGACTTGACATAGGGCCAGTAAATTAATACTAGGTCAGACAGCTTAAACATTCAAAAATGAATAAATTAAGAATAACATATCAGTTGAAATGGTACTGGAACCAATTTAGACATTGCCAAGCGCAAATCAAATCTGACCTTACAGGCCTCAACAGAGGAAATGAAGAAAAACTATTTATGAATCTTTAAGCAGTATAATCCCTGGAATGAGATATACAAGGACATATGAAATAAATATTGAATAGTATTCAGAATTTTATTTCTTTTTTAATACTTGCAATTACATATTTGAACATCATAACTGGAAGTGATAGATCATTGTTTCATCTGGGATTACCTATGAGGGCCGTCTCAAGACAAGAAACTAAAGAAATAAATGAGAAATAAGAACAGAAGCTCAAAAGCAGGCACCTGCTCTTTATTAAGCATCCTAATTAGAAACACACATAAATTGACTTGCAAGATAACCCTGAAAATCTCACAAGAGAGAAATTATTTCCCTGGACAAGTACTTTTTTGAGGTGTGTGTGTCGTCATTCTTTGGTGCCTTCTTTCTCTGAGCAGAGTGTTAGGTTTGCCATTGATGACTCAACCATGATTAGTACAAAATTAATGTTTCAAAATTCAAACAATCAGACTGTCTGCATGCATCACTCCTTCATACAATAGCTTCCTCACAGGGCTGTATCGACCACACGCTATCCACCAGGCTAGGTGCTGGGCAGGAAAACAGAGATAAATAAAGCAGAATCCCTGTCCTCCAGGACTTCACAGTCTAGGGGGAACGACAGAACAAAAAAAAAAAAAAAGCAATTATAAAAGAATGAGTTAGGTGCTCCAATCACAAGGCATTGCTATATGATTGTAGAGGGGCTGCTAACTCAGCCAACCCAATTCAGAAGAATCCAACATTTAAAAACTATATACGTTAAAGCTTCATGAAAGAGGAGACATCTGAGCTGAAGTTTTAAAGACAGCTTAACATTGATAGAAAAAAATGGTAAGGTTCAGTTAGGGAATGTCTGAGAGAGAAAAGAAGTCCATGCAAAGATTCAGATGTTAGAATACTCAGCTAACCATATTGATGCTATTTTATTATGGTTAGAAAGTAAAGGACATTTAGGGATAATGCAGAAGTTCTAGCTCAAAAATTGTAAGAACCTGGGAGTTAAATGTCCTGCTGTTGGACATTGTCCAATGTTTTGGCACTTTTCCAGAATTGTGATGCATATAGGAGCCCTTATTTCACTGTTTTTCCCTTGCTTGCTCTGCTTTATGGTTTTATCCTGGGGACCAGTTTCCAAATGTTTAGAGGGAGACAGAGAAATAAGTAGAAAGTGCAACTAGCCTTCATACCCCTAGAACACTCCAGAACCAATAAAAAGATAGTAAGAGAAGCAAGCAGGTACAAACCTGGATTTGGTCACTTAGTTGTCTGTATGTGTAAGTAACAGTAATAGTGACTGACAGTCTTCACCAGTGCAAGACGCAAGAGAAAGATCAGAGGCTGCACTGACATTGGCAGTTATCTGTATGTAGCCCAGGACCTACTATATTTGGTAGATGCATTCGCAGTAATTCAGGAAGCATCCATGACATCTTTGGCACTGTACTGGGAAAACAGGATGAAATAAGCACTGCTCATTATATTGGGAAGAGAAAGAAAGCAAAATGACATACAGTCTATCACATGTATCAGGGAGTTGAGTAAGGCTGCAGTAAGAGAAGATGGGATAACTGGAGACAGGAAAATTCTAGATAATAAAAATTTTTAGTTTCTCATTGGCTTTCAATATAATCCTGGAGGATGGGAGGAAGCATTAAATGCTTTTTAGGCAGATAACTACAGATGATAAACAAATATGAACAGACGTCAAGTAGAGTTACCAGCTGTGAAAATAACAGGAGCAAAACACAACAATGGTGACCTGAACCAAAGAAGTAAATTCTGTCTCACCCAATTCAGGTACCCACTGCTTCTTACGTAGATTTTTTTCCTTGTATTGTATTGAGGTGCCATTTTACTTATAATAAAATGCACACACCTTAACTGTTCAGTTTTGTGAGTACTGACAATTTATTTTGTAAAGATTTATTTCTAGAATCTTTATTCTCATCTGTTCATCTAATTATCTGTTCTTAAGTAAGTATCTTGAGGTCTAGATCATTGTTACTTTAAATTTTGGATTCAGGTAGTATAGTCTTCAAACTTTCTTATTTTTCTTAATTTATGTTTAAAATGTTATTGCGGTTAAGAAAACCACATGAAATCTACTCTTTCATGAAAATTTAAAGTGTGTAATGTAGCATTATTGACAATAGATGCAACCAGTATTCTACTCTTTGATTCTATCAATTAGGTTATTCTAGATACCCTAGATAACTTTAATTAGGCAGCATTTGTTTTTCTCTGATGGATTTTTATCATGAAACTGGCTTATTTCACTTAGCATAATGTCCTCAGGGTTCATCCATGTTGTTGCATATTGCAGAATTTCCTTCTTTTTAAAGGTTGAATAGTATATTATTGTGTGTATATACAAGTTTTCTTCATCCATTCAGTCTCCCAATTCATGACCACTGAATGTCTTTTCATATATTCATGTCTTTTCTAATGTCTTTCATCAGTGTTTTATAGATTTTAGCATATAAGCCTTTTACCTCCTTAGTTATATTTTTTCCTAAGTATTTTATATTTTATATTTTAGTGCTATTGTAAATGGGATTATTTACTAATTTTCTTTTAGATAGTCTATTTTTTATGTTTATAAATACAACTGATTTTTGCATGTTGGCTTTGTATCCTGTAACTACACTTAACTCATTTATTAAATCTAACGGCTTTTCTTATAAAAGGATGTTTATGGCTTTCCCTATATAAGATCATGTGATCTGCGACCAAGAACAATTTTACTACTTCCTTTCTGATCTAAATGTCTTTTATTTCTCCTTCTTTCCTAATTGCTCTGGCTAGAATGTCCGTTCTATGTTGGATAGATGAGAGGGGGCATCTTTGCCTTGTTTCAGATCTTAAAGGAACAACTCTGTTTTTCACCATTGCATATATGGGTTTTTCATATATGGGCCTTATTATTTTGAGGCACTTTCTATTTGATTATTGAAAGTCTTTAACATAAAATGGTATTGAATTTTGTCAATAGCATTTTCCACATCTATTACAATGATCATATAATTTTTATCCTTTATTTTGTTAATGTGGTATTTCACATTAATTCACTTTCATATGTTAATGTTGCATCTCAGGGATAAATTCTACTTGGTCATGGTGTATGATTCTTTTAGTGTTCTCCTGGATTCCCTTTCCATTTTATGAGAAAGTTTTAGATGGGTTGGCATTAATTCTTTAAATAGTTGATAAAAGTCAACAATGAAGTCATCTGGTCCCTTAGCATTTCTTCGTTGGGAGGTTTTTGATTAATGAGTCAATCTCTATACTAAGTATATGTCTGTTTAGTCTATTTCATGATTCAATGATGTCAGATTTTATGCTTCCAAAAATCTATCCAATTTTTCTAAGCTACCCAGTTCACTGGCAAATAATTATTCATAATAATCTCTTATCATCATTTTCTGTGAAAATTTGTTTCTATGGAATCAGTTGTAATGTCTCCTCTTTTATTTCTAACTACAAATTCAATATCTTTAAGAGATACAGGACTGCTCAGGTTATCTATTTCTTTTTTAGTGAGTTTTGGTAGGTTGTATCTTTCCAGGAATTGGTATATTTCTTCTAAGTTGTTAAATTTAAAGATTTTTTAGAAGACTTAAAATGATTTCTGGTTTTCCAACATGGGTTGGACTGCAACTTACTTTTAAGCAATGTGATCTGGCAAAGATGATGTTTGTCACTCTCTTGATAACATTATATTATGTGAGACTTTATTTTGCTATAAGGCTTGTCTTAGTCTCTCTCTTGCTGGTTTAGATAAAGCAAGTTGTCATACATTTATCAACTTCAAGCTACTGAATGCTGCCAACAACCAGATGAATGGGAAAGTGTACATCTTCCTAGCTGAACCCCTGGATAAGAACCGAGCCCTGTATGCCTCCTTGATTGCAGGCTGTGAAACGCTACATGGAAGAATTGGCTAGCCATGATTGTGCTTCTGACTCTAATAAATCATAAGATGATAAATGTTGGTTTTGTTAAGCCACTAATTTTGTGGTAATGTGTTACATAACATAGAAAATGTATACCTCACCTAAATTCACTTATTATTTCTAGTACATTTTTCATGAGTTCCTTAGAATTTTCTACATGGACAATCTATCATCTGTGAATAAAGACGGTTTTAATGTTCAGTTTGCAATCTGTACACTGTTTCTTCCTTGGCCTTGACTTACTGAACTGGCTAGAACCTGCAATGCTGAAAGACATTGGTAAGAAAAAGCATTCTTGCTTTATTCATGATCATAGTTAAAAGTCATGATTTGAGTTGTAGAGTATGTTGCTATCGTTGTTTTGCAGATGCCTTTAAAAAAAAATCAGGTTGAGGAAGTTCCCATAGTCCTCCTAGTTGGTTACTTTTTTTTGTCCTAAATGTGTATTCTATTTTGTCAAATGTTGTCTTCTAACTATATTAAAATAATCAAATTTTTTTAGTCTCAATATAATTGTAGGTCATTTGACTTTAAAGTGTTCAGCCCATCATGTATCCCTCTAATTAACTCCACTTAAACATAATAAATTATTTTTTTCTCTTTTACATATATTGATGGGTTTGAATTGCCGAAATTTGTTTTTACTTGTTTTACTTCTGTGTTTATGAGATACATTGGGCAATAATTTTCTTATAGAGACTACAGTCTTTATTTAAGTATTGCTCTTCAGTTTTCACATATATACTCTTGATATCAGGGTATTACTGGTTCTATTAAATGTAATGAGAAGTATTCTCTTCTCTTCTCTGTTATGCAAGAGTTTGTGGAAGATTGGTATTACTTCTTCTTTTCTTTTCAATCCACGAACAGAATTTTTTCCATTCGTTTATATCTCCTTTAATTTCTTTCAACAACAATGATATGCAGTTTTTAGTGTACAAGGCTTGCACTTTAATTAAATTTATTTCAAACTATATTACATTTTTGATGCCATATAAGTGATTTCTGGTATATGGAAGTACAACTGAATTTTGTATTTTTATCTTATGTTCTGTAACCATGCTGAACTCCTTTATTAATTCTAATCATTTTTAAAATTGATTCTCCATGATTTTCATAAGGAAATTTGTAAAAAGAGACAGTTTTGCTTCTTTGCAATGTGAATGTTTTTTATCTCTTTTTCTTGCCTAATTGCTCTGAATAGAACTTCCAATAAAATGTTTAACAGATATGGTGAGAGTGGATATCTTGTTTCTATGAAGAAAGTATATCATCTTTAATCATTAAATGTTAAGTAACTAATATTGCCATGCAATAAAATACTGTACATATATATATTCATTCCACTGTCAGAATTCCATAGTCAGATTCATAAATTCCATAAGGCCAATTATCATATGTTATTTTTGTAAAACTTTTGGTTTATCCTAGTATCAGTTATATTATGTATGTTCAATGAATTGAAAGTACTATCATTGTCATTATCTTCGTAATCATCATCATCACCACCACCATCATCTCTGGCAGGGTTAACATAGATTAAGACAACAGTCTTTGACCTCAAGAAGTCACCATTATAGACCCTGAGTAGTAAATACATTTTATTCCAATACCACATCTATTCAGCTGATAACGGCAAACTGTGATACCAAAGCTTAAAGGGTTAAATTTGACTTCAACAGAAAAGAGTGATGTGCCTCTTTAGTCATGTCAGTGGTACTAGCGAGGGATGGTGAACCTCTTAATGCCTTGTATTTGCTGATGTGGTCCAGATGTAGAGACACAAATATGTGAATTAGTACAGACAGTCCAGAAACTCACCATCACTGCAAAAATAGCATGGCAAAGAGTTAGAGCATTCAAGAAGTTTTGACTTCAGGCATTTGAAACCTCATTAACAATACTTGTTACAGTGATGGCATGTAAACTCCCTCAGACTTTTTGTAAAATTACTCCAATATCAATGATATTTGCATCAGCTTCTTATAATTTTCCTCCTCAAATAATTGCAACACAAATTTCAAATATTCAAACTGAGTGAAAGCCCTATTAAGTTTAACTTGAGAGGATATTACTGGTTTCTATGGTGGAAGAGGAAGGCAGAAATGCTAGCTTTCAGTTCAACTGTAGGAATAATGTTCTATTTTAAGTTTTATTTTGTATTACTGCCTGTGGGCTATACACACTATCTCACTTCTGTGAACCAACATCAAATGACTGCCTTCCTTCTTTCTTTCTTCCTCTCTCCCTCTTTTCTTTCTTTATGTTCCTTCTTTCTTTTCTCTTTAAAAATTTTATTTCTGTATTTCTTTCTTATTTTAGAAAACCTCTTTATGTTGCTTGACATGAGATAAACAGTATATAAGTTTTCCTCTTCAATTCCCCCACTTCAAAGTTCCTAATTTGATTTCATTCTATTATCTCAAGTAGTGCCAGTAACCAAAACCGTGTATTATAATGAAGCACACTATATGGAAGTACTGCGTGAAGCCATCATGAATGAAAAGAATAGTGAAGACATTTAAAGAACAGCATCCCATTAAAATAGACTACATTCATCAGTTACCACATCATCATTATAAACCGGTATGAGAAAAAAAAAAAACAAAAACCTTCAGATTAACACCATGTCAAGCGAAGCCTGTCACTCCTTGCTGCATTATCCACTCAGCTCATTTCCTTTCTCTCTGTCACCAGTGGCCAAACCACTTCCCCAGGAGACTGTCACGTGGAGATCTCTCATTATTTCCAGAGAGAGGCAAGTATTGGCATAAAACACTGAGTTAGAGGTGTGCTGTCATATGTCATATTGAGCTCAATCTGAAAAATGGAGTTCTTCATTAATGAAACTTATGGATTTAATTTTGACGTTCTGGAACACACAGACCATTACTAAGAAGGCAGGTGTCAATCAGCAAGTGAAAAGGTGTTCCGTAATACGTATGTAAGTATGTATGTATTTGTGTATTTATTTGCATGAATATAATGTCTTTTATTCCAGAGATAATTTTATAGGAAAATAAAGCCAATTTTCTTAAAGACTTAGGCATCCTCTCCTAACTCAACTTGACTTCTGCAGAGATAAGTTCCTGCTCTTGGTGTTTGATCTATTTAGGATTCCTCAAAATAAGTAGAATGAGCTATGTTTTGCTGAGAAAAAAAGAAATGCTTAGACTCATTCGTGATTCCACCCAGACTGGATGAATTAAGTTTTAACTAGGGGGAGGAAGAGCCAAACAGACACACCATGTGTTTCTGGTGAAAGTAAGGCTTAGTGAGGGCAGAGTGGGTGAATTGCAGGGCCTTCCAGGTACTTTACAGAAGAAAAAAGAAAGATAGTGAATCATTAGGCTTTCTTATAAAGTCATTCAAATATTTTAAGAGAGAGAAGTGACCAGAAGTGTCAGATTTAATTACTGCTGGGAGGGCTTGCGTCCTAGCCCTCCAAAGTCCTGAGCATTCTCGTTCTCTAAACCCACCTCCAGGATGACCGGCATAACCTTTTCATAACCACTATGACTCATTTTACCTATTTTCCACATGTATTTGTGAATATGATTTATGTTCATCTTTCTCTTATTTTTCAGTTTTATTTACAACTTAAGTGTATGTTTTCTTTGCTTTAATTGATTGTGCATCCTTTTCTGTATACTTATAGATAAGTATTGCTCAGGAAAATTTTCTTTTGAGACAGCATCTTGCTCTGTTGCTCACGCTAGAGTGTAGTGGCACAGTCAGAGCTCACTGTAGCCTCGACCTCTTGGGCTCAAGGGATCCTTGCCCCTCAGTCTCCCAAGTGGCTAGAGCTACAGGCAAGCACCACTATGCCAGGCTAATCTTTTAATTTTACCAGGCTGGTCTTGAGCTCCTGGGCTCAAGAGATCCTCCCACCTCAGCCTCCCAAAGTGCTGGGATTATAGGCATGAGCACTGTGCCTGGCCAAAAGGATTTCTTAAATTAGGAATTTGTAAAATCATTTTAGTTAATTGCTTTGCAGTATTTGGGGAAATTTGCAGTATATTAATTAGTCATCTATGCAATGAAATTACAAACTAAAGTTAGATTACCAACTGTAACAAAAACAATACCTGTATTGATTGAGTTATTTTGTTTCATGGATTGTTTCTTTGTAGATTTTTATCCCTCAACTAGAAAATTTAAGTAGATGAAGACATGGCTTTAAATTTCCTTTATGATCAGAGTCTGGGTAAAATTCAAGTGGAACTATGGGCTGAGTCTAATTGTTCGCTGTTTTCGTGTATTCAGTTGTTGATTCCTTCTTCACATATTTATTGAGACTTTTCTGAGTGCTGGTCATTGTTCTAGGGACTGGGGTTATAAAGACAGACAAGTCTTAGCTCCTTCCCCCTAGAACAAATGTATCTGGGTGAGGCAAACTTATCTACTCACAATAGTAATGTGGGTTGGAACAATTGTGCAGGTTCAAGCATGGGTTACCCTGGGAGCCAGGAATAAGAAAGATTGTCTGATTTCAGGGAAGCTTAAAAAGTCATCTCTTGATGTAGAATCATAAAAAGATCAGTCAGTGGTGTTCAGGGGAAAGAGCTGGAGAGACATACTAGGAGAAGAAGCAGGCTTTGTAAAACCATAGAAACACCCGGACTCATCCCAGGGCCATGAGAGCCTGGAGGGGCTGGTAACTTTAAAGTCAGGATCAGATCAAGAGATAGGACACCTTCTGTGCTTTTCTAAGAAGTTTCTGTTTCATCCTATAATCACTAGTCAAGCTCTGCACTCTTATGATCTCAACTCTGCCAACTACTTGTGAAAGGTCCTTAATTTCTCTGAATTTTGGCGTTTTCATCTCCTAATACAGAAATGGAAAGTTTTCCTCCCTAGGCTTATAATGAGTAAGAGAAATTATGTGAACATCTGAAACATGCTTCATGCATATAGGTGCTCATGAAAATTAGTGACATCTCAATTTCCTTTCTTAGACAGAGATATAGTATCATCAGGTTTGTGTTTTGAAATAATTCCACCAGGAATTAAAGACAGGTGAGATTAGAAGCAGGGGTTGAACCAGGAGACTAATTCAAGAATTCAAATAGGAGGAGTAAGAATACGAAACCAGAGCTGTGGGATGTAAATGGGCATGAATATGAGGCTGAGTATTTCAAAATCATAACCACAATAATAATAATAACAACAATAATAATACAGCTGCCATTGCTAAATGTCAACTTCATAAACTCTCTTACACACTCCAGCAGTTATCTCATTAACCTTCACGATAATCTATATGAGAATAATATTCCCTTGTTTTTAATGAAAAATAAAATTAATGATACGAAAAGCTGAGGTAATACCCAGGGGTAAATGTCCAAGGGAGAATTGGGATTCAAATCTTTATTTTTCTAACTCAAAAATCATTGCCTGTACCACTAAACTGAGCACTTAATTCCTAATATGCTTTTCATTTTATAAATAAATCCTGCTAATTACCACAAGCACAGTAAGGTGGATTTTTCTCTATCTGTTCCCCTCTCTTTTTTTTTTCTTTATTATACTTTAAGTTCTAGGGTACATGTGCACAACGTGCAGGTTTGTTACATACGTATACATGTGCCATGTTGGTGTGCTGCATCCATTAACTCATCATTTACATTAGGTGTATATCCTCATGCTATCCCTCCTACCTCCCCACACCACACAACAGGCCCCAGTGTGTGAGGCTCCCATTCCTGCGTCCAAGTGATCTCATTGTTCAATTCCTACATACGAGTGAGAACATGCAGTGTTTGGTTTTTTGTCCTTGCGATAGTTTGCTGACAATGATGGTTTCCAGCTTCATCCATGTCCCTACAAAGGACGCAAACTCATCCCTTTTTTATGCCTGCATAGTATTCCATGGTGTATATGTGCCACATTTTCTTAATCCAGTCTATCATTGATGGACATTTGGGTTGGTTTGAAGTCTTTGCTATTGTGAATAGTGCCGCAATAAACATACCTGTGCATGTGTCTTTACAGCAGCATGATTTATAATCCTTTGGGTATATACCCAGTAATAGGATGGCTGGGTCAAATAGTATTTCTGGTTCTAGATCCTTGAGGAATTGCCACACTGTCTTCCACAATGATTGAACTAGTTTACAGTCCCACCAACAGTGTAAACATGTTCCTATTTCTCCACATCCTCTACAGCACCTGTTGCCCCTGACTTTTTAATGATCGCCATTCTAACTGGTGAAAGATGGTATCTCATTGTGGTTGTGATTTGCATTTTTCTGATGGCCAGTGATGATGAGCATTTTTTTCATGTGTCTTGGCTGCATAAATGTCTTCTTTTGAGAAGTGTCTGCTCATATCCTTCACCCACTTTTTGATGGGGTTGTTTGTTTCTTTCTTGTAAATTTGTTTGAGTTCTTTGTAGATTCTGGACATTAGCCCTTTGTCAGATGAGTAGATTGCAAAAATTTTCTCCCATTCTGTAGGTTGCCTGTTCACTCTGATGGTAGTTTCTTTTGCTGTGCAGAAGCTCTTTAGTTTAATTAGATCCCATTTGTCAATTTTGGCTTTTGCTGCCATTGCTTTTGGTGTTTTAGACATGAAGTCCTTGTCCATGCCTATGTCCTGAATGGTATTACCTAGGTTTTCTTCTAGAGTTGTTATGGTTTTAGGTCTAACATTTGAGTCTTTAATCCATCTTGAATTAATTTTTGTATAAGGTATAAGGAAGGGATCCAGTTTCAGCTTTCTACTTATGGCTAGCCAGTTTTCCCAGCACCATTTATTAAATAGGGAATCCTTTCCCCATTTATTGTTTTTGTCAGGTTTGTCAAATATCAGATGGTTGTACACGTGTGGTATTATTTCTGAGGGCTCTGTTCTGTTCCATTGGTCTATATCTCTGTTTTGGTACCAGTACCATGCTGTTTTGGTTACCGTAGCCTTGTAGTGTAGTTTGAAGTCAGGTAGCGTGATGCCTCCAGCTTTGTTCTTTTGGCTTAGGATTGACTTGGCAATGTGTGCTCTTTTTTGGTCCATATGAACTTCAAAGCAGTTTTTTCCAATTCTGTGAAGAAAGTCATTGGTAGCTTGATGGGGATGGCATTGAATCTATAAATTACCTTGGGCAATATGGCCATTTTCATGATATTGATTCTTCCTATCCATAAGCATGGAATGTTCTTCTATTTGTTTGTGTCCTCTTTTATTTCATTCAGCAAGAGTTTGTAGTTCTCCTTGAAGAGGTCCCTTCACATCCCTTCTAAGTTGGATTCCTAGGTATTTTATTCTTTTTGAAGCAATTGTGAATGGGAGTTCACTCATGATTTGGCTCTCTGTTTTTCTGTTATTGGTGTATAAGAATGCTTGTGAGTTTTGCACATTAATTTTATATCCTGAGACTTTGCTGAAGTTGTTTATCAGCTTAAGGAGATTTTGGGCTGAGACGATGGGGTTTTCTAGATACACAATCATGTCATCTGCAAACAGGGACAATTTGACATCCTCTTTTCCTAATTGAATACCCTTTATTTCTTTCTCCTGCCTGATTGCCCTGGCCAGAACTTCCAACACTATGTTGAATAGGAGTGGTGAGAGAGAGTATCCCTATCTTGTGCCATATTCAAAGGGAATGCTTCCAGTTTTTGCCCATTCACTATGATATTGACTGTGTGTTTATCATAAATAGTTCTTATCATTTTGAGATGCGTCCCATCAATACCTAACTTATTGAGCGTTTTTAGCATGAAGGACTGAATTTTGTCAAAAGCCTTTTCTGCACCTATTGAGATAATCATGTGGTTTTTGTCTTTGCTTCTGTTTATATGCTGGATTACATTTTTTGATTTGCATATGTTGAACCAGGCTTGCATCCCAGGGATGAAGCCCACTTGATCGTGACAGATAAGCTTTTTGATGTGCTGCTGGATTCGGTTTGCCAGTATTTTATTGAGGATTTTTGCATTGATGTTTATCAGGGACATTGGTGTAAAATTCTCTTCTTTTGTTGTGTCTCTGCCAGGCTTTGGTATCAGGATGATGTTGGCTTCATAAAATGAGTTAGGGAGGATTCCCTCTTTTTCTACCAATTGGAATAGTTTCAGAAGGAATGGTACCAGCTCCTCTTTGTACCTCTGGTAGAATTTGTCTATGAATCAGTCTGGTCCTGGACTTTTTGGTTGGTAAGCTATTAATTATTGCCTCAATTTCATAGTTTGTTATTGGTCTATTCAGAGATTCAGCTTCTTCCTAGTTTAGTCTTCAGAGGGTGTGTGTGTCCAGGAATTTATCCATTTATTCTAGATTTTCTAGTTTATTTGTGTAGAGGTGTTTATAGTATTCTCTGATGGTAGTTTGTATTTCTGTGGGATCGGTAGTGATATCCCTTTTATCATTTTTTAATGGGTCGATTTGATTCTTCTCTCTTTTCTTCTGTATCAGTCTTGCTAGCAGTCTTTCAATTTTGTTGATCTTTTCAGAAAACCAGCTCCTGGATTCATTGATTTTTGAAGGGTTCTTTGTATCTCTATCTCCTTCAGTTCTGCTCTGATCTTAGTTATTTCTTGCCTTCCGATAGCTTTTGAATTGGTTTGTCCTTGCTTTTAACTGTGATGTTAGGGTGTCAATTTTAGATCTTTCTTGCTGTCTCTGGTGGGCATTTGGTACTATAAATTTCCCTCTACACACTGTTTTAAATGTGTCCCAGAGATTCTGGTATATTGTGTCTTTGTTCTCATTGGTTACAAAGAACATCTTTATTTCTGCCTTCATTTCGTTATGTACCCAGTAGTCATTCAGAAGCAAGTTGTTCAGTTTCCTTGTAGTGGAGCAGTTTTGAGCGAGTTTCTTAATCTTGAGTTCTAGTTTGATTGCACTGTGTTCTCAGAGACAGTTTGTTAAAATTTCTGTTCTTTTATATTTGCTGAGGAGTGCTTTACTTCCAATTATGTGGTCAATTTTGGACTAAGTGTGATGTGGTGCTGAGAAGAATGTATATTCTGTTGATTTGGCGTGGAGAGTTCTGTAGATGTCTATTAGGTCTGCTTGGTGCAGAGATGAGTTCAATTCCTGGATATCCTTGTTAACTTTCTGTCTCGTTGATCTGTCTCCATGTTGACAGTGGAGTGTTAAAGTCTCTCATTATTATTATGTGGGAGGCTAAGTCTCTTTGTAGGTCTCTAAGGACTTGGTTTATGAATCTGGGTGCTCCTGTATTGGGTGCATATATATTTAGGATAGTTAGCTCTTCATGCTTTACCATTATGTAATTGCCTTGTCTCTTTTGATCTTTGTTAGTTTAAAGTCTGTTTTATCAGAGACTAGGATTGCAATCCCTGCCTTTTTTTGTTGTTGTTTTCCATTTGCTTGGTAGATCTTCCTCTATCCCTTTATTTTGAGCCTGTGTGGGTCTCTGCACGTGTGATGGGTCTCCTAAATATAGCACACTGATGGGTCTTGACTCTTTATCCAATTTGCCAGTCTGTGTCTTTTAATTGGACCATTTAGCCCATTTATGTTTAAAGTTAATATTGTTATGTGTGAATTTGATCCTGTCATTATGTTGTTAGCTGGCTAAGTTGCTCATTAGTTGATGCAGTTTCTTCCTAGCATCGATGGTCTTTACAATTTGGCATGTTTTTACAGTGGCTGGTACCAGTCGTTCCTTTCCATATTTAGTGCTTCCTTCAGGAGCTCTTGTAGGGCAGGGTTGGTGGTAACAAAGTCTCTCAGCATTTGCTTGTCTGTAAAGGATTTTATTTCTCCTTCACTTATGAAGCTTAGTTTGGCTGGATATGAAATTCTGGGTTGAAAATTCTTTTCCTTAAGAATGTTGAATATTGGCCCCACTCTATTCTGGCTTGTAGAGTTTCTGCGAAGAAATCTGCTGTTAGTCTGATGGGCTAGTACTTTGTGGGTACCCCGGCCTTTCTGGCTGTCCTTAACATTTTTTCCTTCATTTCAACTTTGGCAAATCTGACAATTATTTGTCTTGAAGTTGCTCTTCTTGAGGAGTATCTTTGTGGCGTTCTCTGTATTTCCTGAATTTGAATGTTGACCTGCCTTGCTGGGTTGGGGAAGTTCTCCTGGATAATATCCTGCAGAGTGTTTTCCAGCTTGGTTCCATTCTCCCCACCACTTTCAGGTACACCTATCAGACATAGATTTGGTCTTTTCACATAGTCCCATATTTCTTGGAGGCTTTGTTCATTTCTTTTAACTCTTTTCTTCTCTAAACTTCTCTTCTCACTTCATTTCATTCATTTGAGCTTCAATTACTGACACCCTTTCTTCCCGTTGATTGAATCGGCTACTGAAGCTTGTGCATTCATCACGTGGTTCTCGTGCCATGATTATCAGCTCCATCAGGTCATGTAAGGACTTCTCTACATTAGTTATTCTAGTTAGTCATTCATCTAATCTTTTTTCAAGGTTTTTAGCTTCTTTATGATGGGTTTGAACTTCCTCCTTTAGCTCAGGGAAGTTTGATCTTCTGAAGCCTTCTTCTCTCAACTCGTCAAAGTCATTCTCCGTCCAGCTTTGTTCCATTGCTGGCGAGGAGCTGTGTTCCTTTGGAAGGGGAGAAGTACTCTGATTTTCAGAATTTTCAGCTTTTCTTCTCTGTTTTTTTCCCCATCTTTGTGGTTTTATCTACCTTTGGTCTTTGATGATGGTGACGTACAGATGGAGTTTTGGTGTGGATATCCTTTCTGTTTGTTAGTTTTCCTTCTAACAGTCAGGACCCTCAGCTGCAGGTCTGTTGGAGTTTGCTGGAGGTCCATTCCAGATGCTGTTTGCCTGGGTATCAGCAGCAGATGCTACAGAACAGCAAATATTGCTGAACAGCAAATGTTGCTGCCTGATTGTTCCTCTGGAAGTTTTGTTTCAGAGGGGTACCTGGCCGTGTTAGGTGTCAGTCTGCCCCTACTGGAGGGTGCCTCCTAGTTAGGCTACTCTGGGATCAGGGACCCACTTGAGGAGGCAGTCTGTTTGTTCTTAGTTCTCAAAATCTGTGCCAGGAGAACCACTACTCTCTTCAAAGCTGTCAGACAGGGACATTTAAGTCTGCAGAGGTTTCTGCTGCCTTTTGTTCAGCTATGCCCTGCCCTCAGAGGTGGAGTCTACAGAGGCAGGCAGGCCTCTTTGAGCTGCAGTGGGCTCCACCCAGTTCGAGTTTGCCGGTTGTTTTGTTTACCTACTCAAGCCTCAGCAATGGTGGGTGCCCCTCCCCCAACCTCACAGCCGCCTTGCAGTTGGATCTCAGACTGCTGTGCTAGCAATGAGGGAGGCTCCTTGGGCGTGGGACCCTCTGAGCCAGGCATGGGATATAATCTCCCGGTGTGCTGTTTGCTAAGACCATTGGAAAGCACAGTATTAGGGTGGCAGTGACCCAATTTTCCAGGTGCCATCTGTCACAGTTTCGCTTGGCTAGGAAAGGGAATTTCCTGACTCCTTGTGCTTCCTGGGTGAGGTGATGCCTCGCCCTGCTTCAGCTCATGCTCGGTGCATTGCACCCACTGCCCTGCACCCACTGTCCGACAAGCACCAGTGAGATGAACCTAGTACCTCAGCTGGAAATGCAGAAATCACCCGTCTTCTGCATTGTTCACACTGGGAGCTATAGACTGGAGCTGTTCTTATTTGGCCATCTTGGAACCACCCCCTCTGCCTTACCCCCCATCTCTTATCTTTATTTCCTTTCTTCTCTCCTCCATTTTCATCATTTGGCACATATTATGCCACCTTGAAAATTTTCAAAGTTATAATCAAATTGGTCTTGACTTTCGTCTGTAAATAAGTAATGGATCTCTTTTCTTTCAGTGCTGGTATTAACTAGATTGAGGCAGTTGTTTGGTAATTCAGTAAAACATGGTTATTAAGTCCCTTGTATATGCCAGTCACTCTCTTGAAAAGAAGACCCATGAATTCATGCTTTATAGGAGTGAGATGTGGATTTTAAATAGAAAAGTAAAGGAACTTTATTTAGCTGTGGGGAAAGAAAGCACAATTTAATGACTTGAGTTAATGCTCTCAAAATGTCTAGAGGAAAAGTAGGAAAATAGAAATGTCCAAAAGCCTTTTCTACACACTATCAAATAAACATATATTTGGAAATACATGAATATTGCATTTAAAATAGTAAAATTAAATATTTTATGTACCTTTCCCAGAAAATTTGTACATATACACATATATCATGCATTTAGAAGTAAATATGGAGGAATAGTAGGGTTGTTTATAAAGTATCTAGACACACACACACACACACACACACAAACCCACAAAATATATTCAACCAGAAAGGGAAAGACCAGATTGCAAAGCAGTATGATAAGGCATTTTAGTTGGGCGGGGGGGGGGTCTTAGGAAATGTAATTATATAGACACAAATTGCAGTGAAGGCTAAACTGTGTCCAGAGAGAGGGAACGGAGTAGGGAATTTTAAAAGTGCAATGAGGGTTATTACATAAATTTTCTTGAAGAAATTGTCACTGGTGGAGGTGGCTGACTTAGTACATGAATCCATAGATGATTTTTTTTTTTTTTTTTTTTTTTTTTGGTCACTGTTCAGGAGTTGCAGCATTGGTGAAATTCAGCTGTTTTCCAGGATGTTCCGGTCATTGCAGTTTGGCCCAGTTCAAAGGTTCAAGGCAAGTTCTTGCATTTTCTTTTGTTTTTCTTTGTTTTGTTTTGTAAGGTTGCAGGTTGTGTGGATAGTTCTGCTTAGAATAGCTTCCTGACTCCATTTTAGAGCTCTGAACCAGGGTGACACCATTTTCTATATCACAGTTCATAGTATAAAAGTGAATTATAAACCTTCTGCAGGTTATGACACCGTCTCATGAGATTTGCAGAGAAATAAAAATATTTGTAAAGGCCAAACACTGTAAGATTTAATAAGAAGTTGTCTATAAGCATGACTGCTTTATCTGTTTAATGCTTGATTTCCTCTTTGCTAAGCTAACGTCCAGTGTGACCAGTTGATAACTACTCATTTTTGGAGTTGGTACATCACACTGAAAGATCAGGCTTTAATATCAGAAAAGCATCAGCTTGAATCCTGTCCCCTACATTTATTCATTTGCTGTGTTACTTTGGAGAGATGACATAAGCTATCTGCATCTCATTTTTTTCTCTTCCAAAATGATGTTCTTATATATTAGTTTTGATGTATTTTAACAGGTGGGGACAAAACAAATGGTAGTTATGGATCTTACTGTTGTTACTATCCTAAAAATTTCCTCTACACGAAAGATATTTGTGGCCCTGATTTACCTTCCTTAATTTCAAGTGTCTAGTATAAGATCAAGCAGGAACACTGATAAACCATGAAAACAGAAAAATTAGAGAATAGGTTATTCTAGAACACGAGGGTGATTACCTTTTTTTTTTTTTTTTTCCTATTCGAGTGGTTCTGAAGGGGTAAATTACAGGCCTGTTTGTATTACCAGGAGGCTTATTAAAAATGCAAATTCACGATTCTTACCTTATGCATCAGAATCTGGAGGTAGGGCCAAGGAAACTATTTAAACACGTTTTTGTGGTGATTAAGTATGCACATTCATGTTTGAGAACCATTGCTCTGCACTACCCTTTATGCTTTTTATAGTCTTTCCTCTCCTGCTTAACAAACGATTTTGAGCCTACCTGTTTTTGTCTTGGGAAGATGTTGAAGCCAAATCACAGCTGAAATAACAACCCGCTGCACCCACCTTTTCATGTCTTTTAACCTCAGAATGCTTCTTCAAAGCTCCTTCTCTCTGAGCATTACCCCTACAGGAGGACTTCTCATAAGGTCCAAACATTTAGTAAATTCACTGTCCAATGCCTTGGAGAGTTCTCATTGTTTAGAACCAGATTTGGAATATGTTCGAGTTTTCTTGTTTCTCAAAATTTATCTCTTGTTATTTTACTCTCTTGTATTAGGAGGTAAGGAATACCAAGAGAACCCTTGCTGGAGACCAGAGAGAAATGGTCAAGGAACAATAATGCCTTGTCCTTGGGTGAACAAAAAGCACATGTGCAGCTGTAACAATACAAAAATACATTTTTGGCAGTAATAATAACACTAGTATTTCTAAGTGTTGGGCTCCCGTTTGTACACTCTTGACTGTACCCACAACCATGTCACACTGGCACTATCACCAGCTCCATTCAGCAAACAAGAAAACCAAGGTTTTAATGACTTTCTCAGTAATTCAGTGAATTAATGGTGAGACCAGGATTTCTTCCTGTATATCCTAACTCCAATGCTCATGCTTTTAACTACTAAGCTTGAGTGTGTCAAGAAAAACTTTCAAGAAAAACTTTCTAGGTACTTGCCTCTTTCTTTATGGAGTGACACAGTGGGTGATATCAGCAAACAGTGTAAAAGGAAGAAACTCAGGTCTGGCTAGCCTTTATATTTTAGGGTTAAAGGGACAAAATAATAAAACAAGAATGAGCTTTCTTTTTATTTCTGCATAATAGGTGTACATAGTTTTGGGGTATGTGTGATAATTAAATACACTCATATAATTTGTAAAGATGAGCTCAGTGCACGTGGGATGCCCATTACCTTAAAAATATGTATTTTTAATGCCAGAAACATTCAAATTATTCTCTTTTAACTATTTTGAAATGTACAATAGATTATTCAGAGTCTTCTATAGTGCCTCATTTTTTTCAATAGATTTAGAGTTTGGGTATAGATATGGACCAAGTTCCAAGCAAATAATAAAGAATATGCATTTGCTTAGAGTTTTCAGGATCCATGTGGTGGTTTGAGGGGTTTGTTGCTAAGAAATGTCAATATGTGGGCCCCAATATATATTTTTAGATTTAAATACAACACATTGATCCTTGACATCTGGCATCACCCAACCAAGAAAGTGTATGTTTTATGTTAGTTGTTTTGTTAATATTGCTGGTGTTCCATTTTACTGTAATCTAGAGGATATCAAACACAGTTTGGCCATTTTATGAATATTAAGACAATCAGTCAGTCATAAGCTCTTGTGATTTTCCAAGTATCTTCAGCTGGCATGAGAATAGAAATTCTCTTTCAGGAAGCTCACTTAACTTCAATATGAATTTCTAATTCAATGATGAATAAATAACAGCCATCAAATATTTATAAGGTATGCATTTAAAATTATAGTAATGATTATATCTTGTACATTGCCTTTATTCGAACAATCAAGTTATTTTGCAAAGCTAAATCACTGAACCAAGATGCGACCCTTAGATCAAAAGCAATTCAGGATTCAAAAAAAAATGTACAAATATATATATCGAAGGATAGCTTTCCTCACAAGAATGCTGGATCAGGTCGACTCATTGCTTTTCTGTATGTGGTCATGGGAAAATTATTCCTTTTTTGTGTGGATTGACTTTCCTTAAAAACACACTTTTAGTCACTATGTACACTATTCTTCCAGATCCCCAAGGACCCACTCTCCAGAATAGCTTTTAACTTAATCTTCTTCTTTCCTCAATAGCCAATCCATCTCCAATTCCAATGGATCGTTTTATCCCTTTTCTCTTTACTCCTGTCTTTAAATAAAGCTTTGTGTAGCTCCTATTCCAAAAGACTGAGCCTCTCCGAGGCTTGCTCTTTCTCATGCAAACAGTTGGGTGGAAAGTCTGCAGGTGCATTCATGCAGAGCCCACTTTCAGATTGTCACCATTCTGGTAAAGGGATTCAAACTTGTTATGTTTTTATTTTTTTCTTGTCTGAATAAGTTTGACTGTGTTTCAAAAACTCCAAAGGACAGAGTTCTCCTTGATAAGATCACTCCAACATTCAGCTTCTTCTCACCATAACTCTCACTCCTCGACCCACCTATGTCTTCCTTCTCTCACCTGTCTTCATCATTTCCACCTCAGGAACGTGTTGTATAGGGGTGCGACTGGTTTTTCTTCTTCTCTTTTTATCTGAATCTCACCCTATCCTTCTTAGGAAAGTGGTTCTATGACGTGTGCTTGTTAGAATATACAAAGTGTCTGCTAGTTATGCATTCAATTTCCCATTCTACCATTAGTATCTCAATAACCTCCATTAATTTACTCAACAGTGCTGAGCCTTATTTCCTAATAATTCTGCTTCATAGTGACCTATTACTTTCTTTTGAATATTTCTTGCTGTTTTTTAGCAGATAAGAAATCCATCACAATGATTCTCAACCTTTGGTGGAAATAATTTTATCAAAAAATTGGGTTTCTGCCACAATATAAATGAAAGCCAGATTTGCTGTAAGGAAGACATTTACATATTGAAGGGCCTTCTATTACTGTATTTAGACTTTAAAAATGTCAAGAATGAAAAAATAATAATTTGAAGGTGCAACTGTTTTGATATGGCATATTAATTATACTTTCTCATAGACATAGATTATAAAATATTCAAATGTCAGCAAGAATATGAAATATGTGAACATGTTAATTAAAGAATGAATTTTTGGTAAGTATCAGAAATACTGTTTTAGAACACATACTACAAGTGTTGATTGACAACTTTACCAGCTATCTCAAAGTCCTTTCATATATCCATAAGGCTGTTTCATATATATGCATTGCTTCTTCAATCTAGTTACAAATGCATTGTGAGCAAAGATTGATTAGAAGTCCTTATTTTGTATCTACCAGATTGAAGGAAATCATGCTGGACATATGTTTGTAATAGATGAATAGAATTGCTTGGGATTTAGAAGTGGGATTGACTGAATTGCCTGAGTAATCCTGAGACAAGTCTAACCAGTCCCTAAACATTGGATAAATGGTATTCAAAATGAAGACTTGGAAGCTCCATGATCAGATTTTAAAAGCTGTGCCATGTCTTCTTCCCTGGGCCCTCATGATTTACTCACTGGTTCCTTCTGACACCTGATATCTCATGTAAAATGAAAAGCTAATAGTTCATCATTTTTCTGAACTATTATTTTCAACATCAATTCAAAAATACTCATTTAACTTTTTTTTTACATTAATCACAGTATCACTTACCTTTGCTCGATAGTAAGCTCAAGTTTAAGGATAAGGCAAGTAGTATATGTATACATATTTTTTTCCATACTGCATTTCCAGGACTGAAACACATTTATCCAGATGACATTTCTCAAACTCTTATTTCTATAAATGAATGTGTTCTATCAAGGCAAAAAGCAAAGTTTAGAATTTCAGCTAGATCAACACTCTTAGCACATTTTGTCAAAACGCAGGTTCCGATCACCCGCTGCCTGTCTGACACCACTTTCTGCTATACTCTATACTCAGCAGCTTTTTCCTTTCTCTCCTCCCACTGCACTAAACCAACTCCAGATCCCTGATCTGACCCATTTCAAGTGATTTGATAAACCTGCTCCATTCATTGGCCACCGGAATGCAGAAAACATTAGAAACTAGAGCTTGGAGAAAAGGACCAGAATTGGGCAAAGTGTTTTTATGATATTATTGCCAGGTTAGCATTGCAGGAAGAGTATAGACTCCTGGAAGCAGCTTAATTATGAGCACCACAGTCCTTGATTTCAGATGGACCTAGGTTTGAAATCTGGACCTTGGTTACTTGGGCAAAGAACTTAACATTGAAAAATCTTAGTTTTCTCAGGAAAGTACTAAAACATATCTTATGTGCTCATTATGAGGATTAAATTATGCATGTACAATGCTTTCACAGTGCTGAGATCATAATAATATATGCTAGAGGTTGTAGTTATTGTTGTACTGCTGCTATTTAGAAATAAAATTGAGTTCAGTTACTAGCTACCTCACACATTCACTTTCTGATAAATAGAATAATGTGATTTCAAATAATCATTGTATAAAATCTTACATAAGAGGCATTCAAAATATCTCTGTTTCCTTCTTTGCCAGGAAAGAATAATGATCAAATGATATGTCTATAGTGCATACAGATGGAAAAAACCACAAAAGTTCAAGAGAGTATTTTTCTATTTGTTTTGTTGTCTTTGTTATTGTTTCTATACTTTTCAGTGATAGTGACCGTGTTTATTCTTATTTTCCACAATCTCTAATGAACACAGCACCTGCATATATATTAATTTTTCTGATAATAAACCAATCAAGCTGTGTCGTTCTTCCCTGCTGATTTGATTGGCATGCTAATCCCCACAATACACCATTCCACAATAAATTTGTATTTTGGCCAATTCACAACTTCACACTCTGTGATTACAGTTAACACGGAGAATTTTTGCTGATCCAAGTATTGTTTTGCTGAAGTCTGGTTCATTTAATTAAAATTTCAAGCCTATGCTGTACCACTCAGAGAAATTGCAATATATTAACACAGAAAATATTTTTCAGAAAAATTAAAGGTTGACCAGATAAAGTAAGAAAAAAATATTATTACAACACCATTAAATGTGCTTACCACCTTAAAACTGCTTGATACAGCAGCATGGCTTAGAATAGTTGGAAGACAAAAAAGATAGTAGTTTCCATTCTTCTCGTGCTTTGGAACTCTGTCAATTCAACCAACTTCCTTATATGGGGTCAGTGTTTAAAATAGAAACACAAATTATTATTTCATTCATTCAATAGCTATATGTTTAGTATATGTGATTTACTAGACTCTGACATAATTATTGGGGGAGGAAGTACGGGAATAATAAGAAAATAAAAAGCCCATGTCATCATCCAGAATATATTTTTGGGAGAAAAGATAGATGATCAACTTGTAAGCAAATAAATAACAATGCCAGTTAATGAGAAGTACCCAGGGAAAAATGCAAAAAATAATAAGACAGAATGTCTCCTGTAGATGGGGCAGAGAGGGAGCTGCTTCCACTGCCATGGTCAGGGAAGCTCACTGAGGGACTGAGAGTTCAATGCTGTAAAGGAGCTACTAACATACATTGAGAAAGTGTTCCAGGAAGAAGGAAGAACAAGCAGTCTGCAGACTATAGTGCCACTCACCCTGAAGTCTAAATGCATGCAGTAAACTTGAGGGTCATGAGGGGTTGGAGGAAGGCTAGAGTTAGAGGGAAGGAAACGCAAGGAAAAGTTGCAGGAGCCACGGTGCTAGCAGTGAGGGTGATGAGAAAAGTTCCAAGCCAGGAAATACACTGGGGGGAGTTGTACTGGATTAGATTGGATGTGGAGATGACGCGGGGGAAAAACAAGAAAAAAAAAAAAAAAAAAAACATGAGAGGAGAACGCTTAGGTTTTGGCTTGAATTATTGGGTGGATGGTGATGCCAATGAAAAAGACAGAAAGACAAAAGAGACCTTGTGAATGAGGAAACGGTAGTTTTGTTGAAGGTCAGATCCCTATTAGACATCCAGATGGAGATGCCAGGTGGGCAGCCACTCTTTCTGGAGCACAGGGGAAGAGCTAGAGACATAGAGTGTGAGGTCATCAAAACACCGACTGCACTTACAGCCATGTGGCTGAATGAATGAGAGCTCTTAGGGAAAGAAAATGGATATAAAAGTCAAGGGTCCCAAAACTGGGGAAAAAATGGAGAATCTGCAAAACGTAAAACACATGTAAAAAAAAAAAAAAAAAAAAAAACAACTGTAAAGTGGTAGTATAACAAGAGGTGTGGTGTTCAAGAAGCCTGGAGAACAATAATTTTCAAGAAGTAGGAATGATCAACTATAAAAAATGATATAGGAGATCAAGTAAGATATGATTAGGAATTAATCAGCCAATGTGGCCACTTGGGGTGTATGGGTGGTCTTCTTGACATTCCTGGTCATTTTCTTTAACCTATAAACCTGCTGTTACATGACCGTATATTACCTGGGAAAGACTGAATTATTTACAGCTCTCTACTTCCTCTTTGTAATTAGATCACATACTCATATCTTCTGCTATGCCTCCAGGTAAAGTAGGCAAGATACTCGTCTCTTTCTCTTGCTTTGGGGCGTGGCCATCTAACTACTCTGGTCATGCAAGAAAGATAGAATATATCTGTAAAAGGTAAAACTTTGAATAGTCAGAGTCTGGTGTGGAATCCAGAGGATTCCCAGATAATAGAGAGAAGTTTAGAAAGAATCAGGTATATTTCTCCCAGTGCAACGAGAGAAAAGTCAGAGTATATGGGGAAAGATGCAAGCAGGTTAGTAGATACAGTGGTAGGAAGTCAAAGATGTTCTAATCTTCACCTCTCTGCTAAACCTTCACCAAACTATCTCTGCTAAAATATATACACACTCTGTTCTGCTTAGTCTCTGAAAAAATTATTACCAAGGGAAGCAGTGTCAGTCCAATAGACTGAGATGAGGGGTTGCTCCCTCGGGATTAGCAAAAGTCCAGCATTCCAGACATCCAGCAACCTGAGGGGGATGCTCATAGAGAACGAATAACACCTTTGCATTATTTAGGATGGGAATAGACTTCAGAAACTATAGACACAAAATTGTGCAATGACCCAACACAATGTAAGTTTATTTTCTCATCACACAACAGTCTATGATGGAGGCTCTTTGACTGATGATTTTCCTTCTTCCAGGACCCTCTCATCAAAGGCTCCCACCTTCCTAGAGTATTGGTTCTCAAGTGTTAGAATGCATTAGCATTACCTGAACGGCTTGTTAAAACGCAGGGATCTGGATCCTACCTTCAGATATTCCTGATTAAGTAAGGCTGCAGTGGGGCTGAAGAATTTAATATTTTTTTAAGAATTTCCCCAAGTGAGAAGCTGCTGCTCTGAGAGAAAGTTCTAGAACCACTACCCTAGAGCAATCATTCTTGACTTAAACCAGGCAATGACAGGGGAAATGTGTTTCAGAGAGATGTGCTGACATTTTTGTGACACTCCTCGTTATCCTTCTTCGGGCTGCTCTATGCCCCAAGAGACCCGCACTAATGGTCCCGTCTCACCACTAGGCTGAATTTGGGCTCAGCCAATAAGGAATATGAGCAAGCAATAAGTGGCAGAGAGGAGAGAGATTGGATTACTGATTTCCTTCCCAGTGGAGTTGCTGCCTGCTGGCTGTGTCCACAGCCGAAGGTTCTATCTCCTGGCAGATAGTCCCCTCTACAGACCTTTCTGTCTCTGTGTTTCTAGTACCTATATCTTCCTCATGTCCTTCCAGGCTTAGGGAGTTCCAGCACCTCCCTGCTATTAGCCCTGGGAGTTGCACTGTCCTTTATGGCATCCTTATATCCTGACTTCACTTGTATAGTCATGTTATTAAACTCTTCTTAAATGACTCAATTTGAGCCTATAATTTATTTCAGACAAGGAGTGTGGTTGATATAAAAGACATAACAATTTTTCTTAAAAGACTTGGCTAAAAATGACAGACCTGATTTCTGCTTTATTTTATTAGTTAACTGCAAGTGAGGTCAGGGAATTTGTCTAGCTTTGCTCCCAGAAAAAAAAAAAAAAATTCTTTTTTTGGTGAACGGTCTTTCCCCACACTTAAATTTGCTATGACCTAGTAGCAAATCAGGTAGCTGGAAACAAGTTTATAACTATTTAAACTTAGAACCTAATTCTATTTCACATATATACACAGAAATGTTTCTGATACATACTTGGTAAATTGAGGGGCAAATATACATTGTTTTATACATAACTTTACCCAGAGATGTCTACTATTTCAGGAAATCTTATCAACAACAATTATTATTTAAGTCACCATTACAAGACAAGGGAAACCTGGCATTTGACCATTTTATCATGTGTTCTAGTGTAGTCTTGCTTCAGTATTTATGTGTTGAAATAAATATATATTTTATATATATAGTTTTATTTTCTGTTAAAAATATGAAATTCAATTGATATTTCTTTTAAAATCACATGCACTTAAATTAGAGTACAATATTATAGTTTATAAATAAAAGCATGTGTTATAAAAGAAGGTATTGGGTTTTTAGGACTGAGAACAGTATTTTGTAAAGAGAAACCTTTTGAAAGATTTATAGTCTCGCACCTGTGGGAAACCTTAGGCCTAAACTAGTGAATCATCATAGTTAGCAAATAGAGGAAAGTGGACAGATGTCAGTGATGAACAAGTGACAGTTGGATGGAAGCTACCAGACACTCCAGCCCCGATGATCTGGAGAATGGTGAGGCTGTTTGCAGAAATTCTTCCATACATGAACACAGTCATTGTTTATGAGTTTCATGACTTCCCAGCCACTGATAATTGTACCTCAAGTTTGAGTCTTGAGAACAATTGGAGAAAGGCCCAGAGGCAGGGATAAAATCCATTTATTTGTTCATTAAGTAGCACAATTTCAGTAACAACATAGGATATTATTAATACTGCCTGGGGGTATAGCATATTTTCCTTCTTTTTACAATGTGGGTATTAGATTAGAAATTATGATCCAACATGCAAGCAAAATATTAGTCTTTATACCTCCATTGAAATAACATAAAAGAACTGCAACAAAGAGAATAAACACATGCATGAGTGTACATGCAGGCATGCACACACACACACCCATACCCTGACTGGTAAAGGATGGCATTCACATGTTATTAATACCAAATTTGCATGCTATTTACAGCCTATTGGAGCTTATAAAGCACTTTCTCCTATATTCCCTCATGTCTTCCTCACCAGAGCCCCCTGGAATAGTTGTTTTTATATTTAATTATTTGCCGAAGAACACCATGGAACTCAGAAAGGCTAATTAAATAGCCCAACATTACCAAGTTAGTAAAGTGTGGAGTTAGGAATCAAGATTTAAAATTCAAACATGTATTCTTATACCGTAAGTGATTTTTTCTTGTGCACTGAGCTCTATGTCAGAAACGTTTGAGGTGATGAAAGGAAGAGGTGACCTTGAATTTGGTTATGAAGGCCAGACCAATTATGTGAAATATGGAAAAATTACTCTCATCTCCAACTGTCTTTCAATGCTTTGTATTTGTTTTTTGACATCACTACATCAATGGAATTGTTTACTCATATTATTATTTTTTGATTATTAGTAGAACAAATTTTCTTTATTTTAACTTGATCTCTGAATTTTTTATTATACAATTTGATATATGTAGATGTAGATACATTTATCTAGGTTAGTTTTTAGAGTTCATTATAATAGAACTAAAACCACCCCTATACACAGTCTCCCTGGGCAAGGTTAACTATTCCTCTGGCTTCAACTACAGCCTGTAAGCTGCCGACATTTACATTTCTCTCCTGAGCTCAAGACCTCAATGTGCAATTGGTGATTCAACATCTCTTAGATATCTCATGAGCACTTCAGACTCGATGTGTTGAGAACTTTTGAATGTCTTCCTTCCAGCCACTTCTCAACATCTATACATACTTCACACAACCTGCAACTTTTCCCTTCTTTTACTCATTATTATGAGTTCTAGTTATCAAATGGATAGAATTTACAGGCTGAGAACAGTAGTCCCATGATCTGGAAACCCGAGATGCATCCTTGCTTGATCCTTTACTCAAATCAACTGCCATTTCCTGTATTAATCATTATAGCTGTTCATATTTAAGGTTCATATTCTCTTAGTCACACTACGTCTACTTTAGTTCAGCTCACCGTCATCTGCTAAGTGAACTACCTAGGAAACAAATACAAAGCATTGAAGACAGAACTACCTCAAATCATTCTAATTTTTATGAATTCAGGCTTTGCAGTTTTTGATCCATTAGCCATGTCATAGCCAGAGTGATCAGTCTTAAAAGAAAATCTGATATTACCTCACTGTCCTCACCTCCAGTTACAGGCAGGTACACAGAAAAACGTGCAGGGCAGGGTGTGCCTTGTTTTCTTTTACTCTTTGGCTACTGTATGCTGTGCTCTCTATGCCTAAAAGCCTTTTGCAATCCCAGTTTTCCTTTAGTATACATCCCTGACAAAATCTACTCTTATCTCATTGGTTTACAGGCTTTTTCTCTTGCTCATGGGCTTATTATTATGATAGTGTTTTGCTCACACACTTAATTATGTGCATGTCTGTTTGTCTATTTCAGCCACTCATCTCCAGTCAACTTGAAAGCAAGAATTGCATTTTATACATCACTGGAATCCCAGAAGCTAACAGGGTCTGACACATAAAAGATACTCAGTTAATGTTGATAAAAATAATAAAAGAGTTAATTAATGAATGGATGAATGTGAGTAGGATATAGACAGAGTATATATAGTCAGAAATACAAGTGTCTCACTCCTTCTTGGTTTGGCTGAGCTGGCTGTTCTATAGCAATGCTGTTCATCACACCCCTCAGTGATCTAGCTTGACCGAGAAAACTTTTGCTGGCAGAGACTGAAAGAATCATCACTGTAGGAGTGACATGGAAGGAGAGATGTTTGCACATGAGTTACATCACTCCTCTAAGACTGTCTCAGACAGACAGACAGACATAAACGAAATACCCCTGCTAGCCTCATGGAGTTTTCATGAGGGGTGAATGAGATGGTGGATTTTACAGGGTGAAAACAACTTAATAAATGTATACTTCGGCAGTGTCAGTACACAAGGCTACTGGTTCAACTTTCTTGATGGAAATCAATTTTGATAATGTGAGTGATAAATTTAATCATACAATTCATTAAATGTATTCCACCATATCAATTCTGGGGAATCAGCTCAATTGTGTAAGACTATGTTTCTACTGAGACAGTTAAACATTGTAGCAATTTATGACCAGCTATTTATGATGTAGCTATTTATGACTTTGATAATTTATGATATGAATATGGACTTAAGATAATTTCTCTTGCAGTCCCTGTCTCAAAATAAATGTTCAACGACCACGGCTCATAGCTTTTTATTATCATTTATTATTTAAAAAATTAACAGAAAAATGCTCAGGCAATGTTTTACAATCATTCAATATTGCAGAAATATTTTTACTATGCTTTCAAAGGGTATCTATTTGTTCTCTTTTGCTCTTTGGCTACTGTACACTTTGCTCTCTACACCTACAATATTTTCCTGATAGCAGTGACACAATAAGTAATTGGGGAATTCCTAAATTTGAAGGATTAAAATATAGTATTGCTGTATTTCATTTATCTTCAAGACATAGTTGTAATACCTAGAGAATGTGTGCGTGTGTGTGTGTGTGTGAAAGAATGCAGAAGAGAGAGAGTAATTTGAAAGTGTTAATTTCATTGTTGTAGGTTAAACATTTAAGGAAGTTTTCTAGCCAGAAGTGAACGGTATGGTTGTGGTTTTAGGCTGAGTTTGTAAATTGAACTTTTTTTTTTTTCTGAGACAGAGTCTCGCTCTGTGTCCCAGGCTGGAGTGCAGTGGTGCGATCTCGGCTCACTGCAAGCTCCGCCTCCTGGGTTCACGCCATTCTCCTGCCTCAGCCTCCTGAGTAGCTGGGACTACAGGTGCCCGCCACCTCGCCTGGCTAATTTTTAGTAGAGACGGGGTTTCACCGTGGTCTCGATCTCCTGACCTTGTGATCCGCCTGCCTCGGCCTCCCAAAGTGCTGGAATTACAGGTGAACTTTTTTCTTTTATTTTTCCTTTGGACTTGGGTTGGTGGACTCTTAAGTAAAAGCCAGCACCTAAAATACAGCAGTATGTCAAGCACTGACTTTTCCAAGGCCCTTCAGAAATGGGCACAAGTCCTTGATGTACATACAGGTCATTGTTCTTTTGAGGAAGGAAGATCAGTAACATATTTGCTTCTCAGATTCTTTTTTACTGTTGCCCTATAAAAACTTTGGACTTAAATTAATACATAGGTGAAGATTTAACATGAGCAATTACCAAAAATTAAATTACAAACTTTATGTGGCCACAGTATTTCTAGGCTGTTTGGGGTCAGCATAATACCCTACTCATGTCAAACTAAAGATCACCTTTGGTTTGGAGGTGTGAAGAATAAACAGTTTCAGAATAAGGTCTTTGGGAAGTCTCCTTTCAACTCATTATGAGACTGTTCTGTTATCTGGCAGCATTCACGTGCCAGGTCAGTACCTCTCAATGAATACCAAGGAAACATGGGATTACCACTATGTGGTATAAAGTAGAAAGAGACCCAGTGGAACAAGAAAATGATGTTAAAGGAGAGGACAATGAGAGGAAGTAAAGTCCATATGTCAGCAGTCTCATGGGCCCCAAACAGTTTATTGTTTTTCTCAAAGTACATGCCTGTGCTTCAGGGAGAAAAAATTAATTATATCAAATGCCTGACAAACACATTTTGAAATATAAATCTCTTAGGCGATTGCAACATATTAATAGTGCATTTCTTTTTAAATGTTTGCTTACTTTTTTATTGTGGAAAAATATTAATACATAACACCCAGGAGAATAATAGAATAATAAAAAGTTAATTTATTTTTTATTAAATACAATAAAAATTCTATTTGAATGATCTGTGATTTTTATTCATCTAGGCTATTATTAGAATAATTGATTTACAGTCAAGCACCTGGGTTAAAAAAATTAGTGTCTGTTCATGTGTAATAGAGACCACTGCCATTTAATGAATTATTATAATTATCTCAAGCTTGACATTTTACAAGTTCGTAGTCTCTTTCTCATCTACCTTATGTGACTCCACAAAGCAAAATACATTTTGTAAGGAGCTTATTTTAGGAATTGTTTATACAGGGCTACCAGACCAAGCCCTTTGATGGATTCTGAGTCACAACACGGTGGGTTCAGTCAACCAAGATAATGAATTTCTACCAAACCCGTCATATGGTATTACCTTAATTGAGTAGCAGTATCAGCCCCAAAAGAGACAATCTAGTTCTCAGTTAGAAAGCAAGAAAGAAGTCTTATCTGATTCAGCCTTGCTTGGCAAACTTGACTTCCACTTACAGTGACTGCTGACAAACACAGCATTCTGGCATCAGAGAAGAGTGTAAAGTGTAAGAAAAGTATTATTGGATAGAACTTGATTTAAATCCCAGCTCAATCTCTTCCCAGCTGTATGACTACAGTACTTGCATCATTTTTTTCACCTGTGAATTGGCATTAAAAAGTATCAGTTCCTGAGGACTGTTATAAAGACTGAATTTTACACACGTACAAAGAACGTGGCTTCCTTGCAGCCGCAGATAACATGCATGCTTTCTCACTTTCTCCTTTTGACCTCTTAATTTTCTTTGTTTACTCCTCATTCATTGCCAGCATCGAGGAACACACAAAACACTAGTCTGTACACATAACTTGTCTTAGCTTTTGCATCCCTCTATTATTGCACATATAACCTACCTTGCAACTGTTTTACTTGCCCACACCTCCCACTAAACTGTGAACTTCTCAGCAGTGAGAATGATCTCTAATTCCTTGGAATATTATTTCTCAGTATAAATATTCGCAGTTTGCCACTGCCCCACAAATGTCTCTAAAGCACAGCCTATCTTCAAGAATCTCTTATGAAGAATAGAATACCATTAGTACAATTACTCCTCACTCCCTGGCTAACAAACAATTGCGAGGTGACAGCTGGCTTGCAACCCTCCGCTCGCTCTTGGGGCCGCCTCAGCCTCTTATCCCACTGTGGCCGCGCTTGAGGACCCCTTCAGCCGGCCGCTGCACTGTGGAAGCTACTCTCTGGGCTGCAGAAGGCCAGAGCCGGCTCCCTCTGGTTGCGGGGTGGTGTGGAGGGAGAGGCGCGGGCAGGAACCGGGGTTACGGGGCTGCGCGAGGCTCTAGCGGGCCAGCACGAGTTCCGGGTGGGCTGGGCTCGGCGGCCCCCGCACTCGGAGCGCTGCCCGGCGCCACCGGCCCCAGGCAGTGAGGGGCTTAGCACCCGGGCCAGCAGCTGCGGAGGGTGCACCGGATCTCCCAGCAGTGCCGGCCCACCTGCGCTGCCTTCCAATTCTGGCGGGCCTCAGCTGCCTCCCAGGGCAGGCCTCGGGACCTGCACCCTGCCATGCCGGAGTCTCCCCTCCTGGCCTCCCCAAGGAGCGCCACCCCCTGCTCCGAGCACCAGGTCCCATCAACCACCCAAGGGCTGAGAAGTGCTGGCGCAAGGCTCCGGACTGGTGGGCAGCTGCCTCTGCAGCCTGGTGGGGGATCCACTAGGTGAACTTAGAGAACCTTTATGTCTAGCTAAAGGATTTTAAATACACCAATCAGCATCCTGTATGTAGCTCAAGCTTTGTAAACACACCAATCAGTGCTCTGGGTCTAATTAATCTGGTGAGGACTTGGAGAACTTTTGTGTCCAGCTAGAGGATTGTAAACGCACCAATCAGCGCCCTGTCAAAACAGACCAATCAGCTCTCTGTAAAAGGAACCAATCAGCTCTCTGTACGATGTACCAATCACGTCTCTGTAAAATGGGCCAATCAGCAGGAAGTGGATGGGGGGGGGTGGAGCAGATAAAGGAATAAAAGCAGGCTGCTGCAGCTAGCAGAAGCTAACAGGTTCAGGTCCGTTTGTAGTGTGTGGTACGTTTGTTCTTTGGCTCTTTGTTACAACTTTTACTGCTGGTAAATCTTTGGGTGCATACTGCCTTTATAAGCTGTAAGGCTCACTGCCAAGGTCTGTAGTTTCACTAAGGAAGCCACGGAGAGCACGAACCCACCAGGAGGAACCAACAGACCCACTGCCTTTAAGAGCTGTAACACTCCACGGGGCGCGGTGGCTTATGCCTGTAATCCCAGCACTTTGGGAGGCGGAGGCTGGTGGATCACGAGGTCAGGAGATCGAGATCATCCTGGCTAACGCGGTGAAAGCCTGTCTCTACTAAAAAAAAAAAAAGAAAAAAGAAAAAAGAAAGGCGGGCGTGACCGCAGGTGCCTCTAGTCCCAGCTACTCCTGAGCAGCTGAGGCAGGGGAATGGCGTGAACCAGGGAGGTGGAGCTTGTAGTGAGCCAAGATGGTGCCGCTGAACTCCAGCCTGGGCGGCAGAGCGAGACTCCCTCTCAAGAAAGAAAGAAAGCAAGAAAAAAAAAAAAAAAAAAAAAAAAAGCTGTAACACTCACCAGAAAGGTTTGCAGCTTCCCTCCTGAAGTCAGCAAGACCGCAAACCCACCAGAAGGAAGAAGCTGCAGACTCATCTGAATAGCTGAAGGAACAAACTCCGGACACGCCATCTTTAAGAACTGTTAGCACTCACCGCCAGGGTCTGCAGCTTCCTTCTTGAAGTCAGGGAGACCAAGAACCCACCAATTCCGGACACACAGTGTTCTAGTTCCTACATTGGACAATAGGTAAGTGTATGCATTTTGTTATCTGGTGCCAACATTTCCTTCTATTTGACTGCCTATAGGGCATCCAGAGTATAGGGAGTTGGAGCATTCATGCTCTCACTAATTTACTTCCACTTTTGGATGTTTAAATATTTTCTTCATCTCAGGATCTCCTGATCTCCTAAGAAGTTAATATGCAAACGCGAACTATTATTTAAAGCCATGTCACTCGCTTATGAATTCCATAACAGTGTGCTCTATTACTTTAACTTGTCCACACAGGAAGCAATCATGTCCATCTCTGAATTTATTTTCCCCTTAAGTGTGCAACTGTTCAGTTGTCTGTTGTTGCAAAACAACGCCAACATTTAGCAGCTGAAAACGTAAAATTACCTTATGCAGTTTGAGCATCAAGAATCTGTGGCTTAACTCGGAGGATCTGACTTAGGTTCTCTCAGAAGGCTGTTGCTGAGGTGCTGGCCTGGGCTTCAGTCATCTGAAGGGGCAGAGTATCTCTTCCCAGCTCACTCATGTGGAGTAACTAGGAGGATTTCATTTCTCACTACATGAGGTCGTCTATAGGGCATGGGATGGTAGCTGGCTTCCTCCAGACCATGTGTGTGGTCCAGGAGCAGAGTTTTTGAAAAAGTTAACAAAACAAAAATCCACGTTGCCTTTTGAAACTGTCTCCACAGGGTTAACAAGAAGCTAGCCTTTAGATGAAGTACAGATAAGCATTAATCAGGCTGCCTTTTGATCTATTTCTCTGTAGTGACTTAGGGAGCACATAGGCCATGACTTAAACCATGAACTTCCTCACCTGTTTCTGTAGATAGCATCTGTTAGGCATTCTTGCAGTGCTGTGAAGAAATGCCTGAGGCTAGGTCAAAGAAAAGAGGTTCAATGGGCTCATTGTTCTGCTGGCTGTACAGAAAGCATAGTTGTTTCTGCTTGTGGGGAGGCCTCAGGGAGCTTAAAATCATGGCAGAAGGTGAATGGGAAGCAGGAACATCTACATGATCTGGAGCAGGAGGAACAGAGAGGCAGAAGGTGACACACAGTTTTAAACCACCAGATCTCAGAGAATTTACTATTGTGACAAGAGCACCAAGAAGGATGGTGTTTGAGACTTGAGAAACTGCCCCCATGATCCTGTCATCTCCCATTAGGTCCCACCCTCCAGCACTGGATATTACAATTGAACATGATATTGGGGGGGCACAGATTCAAACCATATCAGCACCGTTAACTGTAGGAGCTTAAAACTTTTCATTTGACCTGTTTTTTCACAATGGCTGATGGCAGTGGGTCTGAAGACCCTGTGAATGAGCCAACTCTGTGATAATGCAGTTTCTTCACTTCTTATGGCATCACACTTCACACTTCAACCAATCAACACCTTCACCCACTACCCATCCAAATTCCTTGAAGTCCGGGACCCAAACTGTCTGGGGATGCAAATTTGAGGTTTCCTTCTGTCTCTTTTTGACAGCTCTGATTGAAACTTTCTCTACCGCAACCCTCAGTGTTTTAGTGTATCAATTTTTTGCACATCAGGCAATGGACCTATTATGGTTACACCTCTATAACCTGATCTTGGAGTGGGATCCTACCGCTTATGACTTACCCAGTTAATCACAGAGACCAATACTGGTACAGTATGGGAGGGGACCAAGCAAGGCTGTGGAGATCCAGAGGTGGGCATCATCTTGAAGGCTGTCATCTATCTCATTGGTCTTATACCTTTACTCTTTTTCTGTCATTGAGTGCAGTATTTTCTTACACATGAGATCTCTCTCAATGCAAGACCCTTGATAGCTTATGTATTTTTTTTTCACCTTATACATTTCGTGTCTACAATGGTGTGGAATAAATATTGAATTAATAAAATGAAATCCATGTTTCATGAAAGTAATAAAAAAAACTAGCTTCTTAAGTAAGGACACTGGGATGTATAGGTTTAACTCGAAATATCAAAGGGAAAATCATATTTTAAAAAATGCAGAGGCTTTTACATAAATTCATAAGGACATTTGGGGAGGAAGTCTTTATTTTTCTGGCTTATAAAAGAAAGGTGCTAATTTAAATTACAGATTCAATTCTAGCTGTAAATTACCAGGTGAAATGAAACTCGATCCATCCCTTCACCAAAACATCCACCAGCCACCTACATTCAAAAGTACATGCAAATTAAAGAGAAGATGCAAACAGAAACCCTATTTTACACAAATTATAGTCACTTAACAAATCATCCTTGAGTTATCATGTAGGCAGAGGCTGAGCACAGGGATGATTGCATCTTTCAATCTGAATTTTTCTTTTTTTACAGCACTCTTTTCCTGTTTTTTAACAAGTTCCTGAAAATAATCCTATTATTTTTACCTTTTTCGTAACTCCACAAGACCTAATTCAATATCCTCTACATAAAACTATCCTTTACAATCATTTTTCAGAAAAAGAATGACATTTAGTCAAATAATTTGTACTGTCACATTGGGCAGATTATGAATCCTCTCCAAGTTTCAGTTCCCTAGTTTGTAAAATAAGAATATAGATTTTTATTATATTAAATTTCTATATTGAAATTAATAAATATGTGAAACTCTGAACTACAGATATCTACCACAAAGCCTTGCTTTCCATGGCAAGTTCTCAGTAAAGGTTTACTGAACTCAAAGTGTTTCTAAACAAAAGCTTGCTTAATTGGTAAGAAATAAATACAGTACGTGTTTAAAAGATACTTCCCACAGACTGACTAATGTCCGTGTTTTATCTTTTTCTTTGTTTCTGTTTTTTGTTTTACTTTTAATAATGATGTATCTGTAGATTAACAGAAGAAATGGCATTCACATGTGTCAGTGTGCACCGGGGTAAATTAAAGGGTGATTACCACGCAGTGTGGTACAGATGGTTCTATACTTTTTCATTCTTTATTCCTGCAATATGAGGTCAGTTAATGAAAACTCAAAAAATAGACCACCAGTAATTGTTTTCTTCTGTGGTGGTCTGGACCTTAGGGAGATAAGGGAACTTCAGGGAGTAACTTCATCCTGTGCTGTGAGAGGCAGAGAATTGAGAGACAGGTGGGAGTAGTCAAGAGCTTGAGGCTGCTCCTTCAGTTCAGTCTGTGAAAGCATCATATTTTGGGGTATTGGTTTCTGAGCCTTTATACTAGTATAATAATAGCAATTATTTCTTATAATTATGTCTTGGGAAGTTTGTTAACTGTTCTACTAAATATCTCATTATCTAGACCTCACAATGCATCATAATTTTGATTTAAAAAGTTAGATCTCTGATTATTACCTAAGTGTTTCTGTTCCTCTCAGCCAGCTTCATTTGTCAAATTGTTGTAGGGTTTGTGCATATGTATTTGTGTATGTTTAAGGGGGTTTTGTGGTAAGAGCTGGGAGAACGTGTTTCTCCCCAACAGATGTAAAATTTGGATTTGTTCTGAAGAACATAATCCCTTCTCTAGCTCAGATCTTGAAATGAGCCTACTCAAATGAAACATGAGTCCAACTCTTCATTTTATTAAAATGGATGACCTCTTGTTTGTTTTTCGTATGGGAATACTTGATTTGTAAACTATTTCTACATAAACAAGTCCTGTTTAAAATTTTAGTTTTAAGCCAAATCAAATTAAGGTTTTAATAAATTCTAGAAAATCTCCTGGTAAAATAGTGGTAAACAGATGCATTCAAGTGAATAATGATCCACATGCTTGCTAAGAAACCTGAGAATTAATTGGATTTTATACTCAGTCGTGATAAATCCCTTGAGTTCTGCAGGCAGTGGTCAAAGATACATTTGCTTTTATCATGCAAGATAATGGGATTACCAGGTAGTCTAAGTCTTTAATCTTTATTGATAAAGTGAGATGAATACTCAGGAAATACACTAGGTGGGTTTAAATTGCTAAAGGGAGGGGAAAAAAAAGAGGAAAAGCCTGAAGTGTTAGATTGCCTATCAGGAAACAGAATTAACTGTAAGTACATTTGCATAGTTGAAAAGAATTTCTCTCCATGGTTGCAAGGTGTAATTTTAAAGTTGTCTAATGCACATAATTGACATGTATAATGAGCTACTTAATTTGTGTTCTTTCGTTTCTACTCTTTGATTAGAATATGATGTATTGCTGTTTTTGTTCTTCCGCACACATTAATTTAGGTATAAAAAGTGATGAAGTTACTAATTTCTTTGATTTTTAATGAGAGAAATGAATGTACTGCTGTTTTGACTTATATTATTTTTCTTTAGTATTATTTTTATTTCCCACTTCAAACTGTGTATATTCAACTAGAAGATTTGCTGGAGGGATAGCTTCAAGCACTGACTTCTGTGCGTTGAGTTTGCTGAAATATTGTATGTTTTTAACAAATGCAGTTTTTCATCCTTGATAATTTTTTATATAATTAATGGCTGGCACAAAATATATTACTGCATATCAAAATAAGGTTAACTCTTTAAAAAAGCCAACTTTCAAAACGCATTTAAAATTAACTGTTCGATAAAGTAAAATAGGCACACTTAACATAAAAAGACATTGCTGATTGTCGAAGTCTTGGCTAAATCTATAATGAAAAATCTGCAAGGCAGATATTTATTTTTCAGTTGATGCCATTCGGGCTCAGAATGGTGAGTTTCTCTGCTCAAGGTCATACAACTTATACCCTGTAGAGCTGGGAATGAAGCCAGGTACAATGCTCTTACCTCTCAGAATACTCCTGTGATTACAGAATTCTAAATACTCTGCCAAAATACTGCCTCTGATGGCTTCTTCAGATCAAGCCTCTTTGAATTGCACATACAATCTTGTTACTGTAGTCCACTTTATACGTACACCAAACAACAAACTTTGTTTGATGATAAACTTGAGTGTCGCAAAGATACAAGGTCATATACACACATAGGGTTACACCTTTTTTCAATAGACGTTTCTCAGTCAGACATCACCAGATTCCTCAATAGTGATACAGGATTCTAGTGGAGCAACATCTCCAAAAGCTTAAGAAAATATTGAGTGTAGAATTCTACCCTTGGCCAAATTCTTAATCTTGAAGAGAGATTACATGTATTTTTAAACATACAAGGTCTAAAAAATTATGAATATGGATGGGGTTCAGAAAATGCTACCTCCAGTTTATCATCATTAGATCATACCCTTTTGTCTTCCAATCATATTTCTCTGTTACTGCCCACTCTTCATCAAACGTAAGTATGTAAATACAGACTTACCCATTTCTTTGGTTCTTCATTTCCTTATAAAGTGTCCCATGTCATACAAAACTTAAATAAAATGTTATGATTTTCTCTTGTTAATCCACATTTTGTTATAAGGGCTTCAGCCATGATGGGAAGGAAAGGTATTTATTTTCCCTGATAATACCAATCTCTGTCTTAAAAAATACAAGAAATTTTGCTTTAGTACAGCAAAGTAAAGTTTTTAGAGTAGTGGATATGGGATCTAGGAAAGAAAAGATCCTGGACAGAGAAGTGGCAAAGGAATTTGAAACACTGTGTAGGACATATGGAGTCCAGTTGTCCCAATGGAATGGGGAGGATCTTGGAAATGTGTTATGGAACTAATAGGTGATTTTCTCATTTCAGCATCTGGAAAATATGTATAGGATTTTAAAGGTCTAGTGTAGCTAGGAGAGAAAAAAATAATGACAGATGCTAGTCAAATACAATTTTTAAGTAAGTGTTTAGTTTTCTTGTTTATTTAATACTCTTAGGTTCAGGGAGCATGTGTACAGGTTTGTTACATGGGTCAATTATGTATCACTGAGGCTTGATGTATGCACAATCCCATCACCTACGTAGTGAGCATAGTACTCAGTAAGTGGCCTTCCAGCCTGTGCCCCCTTCCTACAATCAACCCACAAGCAGTTTCCAGCATCTCTTGTTCTTATCTTTGTGCCCATGTGTATTCGGCATTTAGCTTCCAGTTAGAATATGTGATATTTGATTTTCTGTTCCTGCATTAGTTCATTAAAAATAATGGGCTCCAGTTGTGTTCACGTTGCTATAAAGGACATGATTTGATTCTTTTTATGGCTATGTAGTATTCCATAGTGTAATATGTACATTTTCTTTATCCAATCTACCACTGATGCATATCTTGGTTGATTCCATGCCTTTGCCATTGTGAATAGCAGTGCAATGAACATACATACGCATGTACCTTTGTGGTAGAATAATTTATTTTCTTTTGGGTATATACCCAATAATGAGATTCCTGGGTTGGAAGGTATTTTTGTTTTAAGAGCTTTGAGAAATCTCCAGTTTGTTTCCACAGAGGCTGAAATAATTTACATACCCACCAACGGTGTATAAGTTGGTCCCTTTTCTCTGCAATCTCACTAGTGTCTGTTTTTTGACTTTTCGTAGTAGCCATTCTGACTGATGTGAGATGGTATCGCGTTGTGCTTCTGATTTGCATTTCTCTAATGATTAATGATGATGACATTTCTTCATATATTTGTTGGACTCATGTATGTCTTCTTTTGAGAAGCATCTCTTCATATACTTTGCCCATTTTTAATGGGGTTCTTTGTGACTTGCTGTTTTAAGTTCTTTATAGATTCTGGATGTTAGACCTTCGTTGGAGGCATAGTTTGTAAATCACTTCTTCCATTCTGTAGGTTATCTGTTTTCTCTGTTAGCTTATTTTGCTGTGCAGAAGTTCTTCAATTAGGTCCCACATATCAACTTTGTTTTTGCTGCAATTACTTTTGGGGACTTAGTCATAAATTATTTGCCAAGGCTGAAGTCCAAAATGATTTCCTAGGATTTCTTCTTGAATTTTTATTGTCTTCGGTCTTACATGTAAATCTTTCATCCATCTTGAGTCAGTTTTTATATATGGTGAAAGGATAGGGTTTAGTTTTAATCTTTGGCATATAGTTAGCCAGTTATCTCAGCATCATTTATTGAATAGGGGGTCCTCTTTGTGTTGTTATTTTCAGGTTTGTTGACAATCAGATGGCTGTAAGGGTGTAGCTTTATTTCTGGGTTCTCTGTTCTTTTCCATTGATCTGTATGTCTGTTTTGGTAGAGTACCATGCTTTTTTTGTTACTGTAACCTTGTAGTGTAGTTTGAAGCCAGATAGCGCAATGCCTCTGGCTCTGTTTTTGCCTAGGTTTGATTTGGTGATTGGATCTCCTTTTTGGTTCTATATGAATTTTGAAATTTTTTTTTCAAATTCTGTGAAAAATGACATTGGTAACTTCACAGGAGTGGCACTGAATTTATAAATTGCTTTGGGCGGTATGGCCGACAATGTAGTTTGGCTTTGTGTTCCCACCCAAATCTTATGTTAAATTGTAATCCATATTGTTGGAGATGGGGCCTAGTGGGTGGTGACTGAATCGTGGGAGGGGTTTCTAATGGCTTAGACCCATCCCCCTAGTGCTTTCTCATGATAGAGTTCTCTGGAGATCTGGTTGTTTAAAAGTGTGTGGCACCTTCCCTTTCACTTTCTCTCTCTTCCTCCTTTTCCAGCCATGTAAGATGGTGAAGATCCCCTTCACCTTTTGCCATGATTTTAAGTTTCCTGAGGCCTCCTCAGCCATGCTTCCTATACAGCCTGCAGAACTGTGAGTCAGTTAGAGTTAATTTCTGTATGAATTATCCAGTCTCATGTAGTTCTTCATAGTAATGTAAGAATGCACTAGTACAGCCACTTTAACAATATTGATTCTTCCTATCTATGAGAATGGAATTTTTATTTCATTTGTTTGTGTTGCCTCTAATTTCTTTCAGCAAGTTTTTGTAATTCTTAGCATAGGGGTAATTCACTTCCTTGCTAAACTGTATTCCTAAGTATTTTATTCTTTTTGTGTTTACTGTAAATGAGACTGTGTTTCTATTTGGCTCTGAGTTTGACAATTACTGATGTATGGAAATGCTACTAATTTTTGTACATTGATTTTGTATACTGAAATTTTACTGAATTTGTGTTAGAAGCCTTCTTGTGGAGTCTCTGAAGTTCTGCAGATATAGAATCATATCATCAGCAGAGAGAGTTTGATTTCTTCTCTTCCTGTTTTGATGCGTTTTATTTCTTTGTCTTGCCTAATGGCTCTGACTAGGACTTCCAGGGCTGTGCTGAATAGCAGTGGTTAGAATGGAAATCCTTATCTTGTTCCAGTTCTCAATGGGAATGCTTCCAGGTTTCACCCTTTCAGCATGATGTTGATAGTGGTCCTGTCATAAATGGCTCTTATGATTTTGAGGTATGTTCCTTTGATCGCTAATTTGTTGAGGGTTTTTAACATGAAAAGATGTTAAATTTTATCAAAGGCCTTTTCTGTGTCTATTGAGATGATAATGTGTTTTTGTTGTTAATTCTGTTTATGTGATGAATCACATTTATTGATTTGCATGTGGTAAACAAATCTTGTATCCTAGAAATAAGGCCTACTTGACTGTGGCAAATAATATTTTCGGTATGCTGATAGATTTAGTTTGCCTGTATTTTGTAGAGGATTTTTGTGTCCATATTCATCAGGGATATTGGCCTCAAGTTTTCTTTTCTTCATTGTGTCTCTGGAAGTCTTTGGTATCAGAATGATGATGGCTACGTAGAATGAGTTAGGACTACATCCCCTTTGATTTTTTGAAATAATTTTAGTAGGATTGGTACTTGATCTTCTTCATATGTCTGGTAAGGCTTTTTTTTTTTCTTTTTGGTTTGTAGGCTGTTATTTCCGATTCAATTTCAGGATTTATTATTGATATTTTCAGGATTTTAATTTCCTTGTGGTCCATCCTTGAGAGGCTGTATATTTCCAGGAATTTATCAATTTCTTCTAGGTTTTGTAGTTTGTATGCATAGATGTATCCATAATAGTCCCTGAGGATTTGTTGGATTTATTGTACTACTGTGGGGTAGTTGTAATGTCACCTTTTTCCTTTTTGGTTATGTTTATTTGGATTTTTAAAAAAATTAATCTAGTTAGTAGTTTATCAATCTTGTTTAATCTCTTTAAGAACCACCTTTTGGTTTCTTTAATCTTTTGTATTGACTTTTGCATCTCAATTGTGTTCAGTTTAGCTCTGATTTTGGTTATTTCTTTTCTTCTGCTAGCTTTGGGTTTGGTTTGCTCTTGTTTTTCTAATTCCTCTAGTTGCAACATTAAGTTGTTAATTTGAAATCTCTGACTTCTTGATGGAGGTTTTTAGTGCCATAAACTTCTCTCTTACCTTGTTTTGGTATTTTCCAAAGATTCTGATATGTTGTGTGTCTCTTTTCATTAGTTTCAAATCATTTATTTTACTTCTGCTTTAATTTTGTTTTTTACCCCCAAATTATTCAGGAGACAGTTGTTTAACTTCCATGTAATTTTATGGTTTTGATTGATCTTTTTGATACTGATTTCTATTTTTATTGCATTGTTGTCCAAAAATGTTTGTTATGGTTTATATATTTTTGAGTTTGTCGAGACTTGCTTTATGGCCAAGCATGCGATCAGTCTTAGAGTATGTGCTGTGTGCAGATGAGAAGATTATACATTGTTGTTGTTGGGTGGAGTGTTCTGTAGATGTCTATTAGGTTCAATTGTTTTAAGTATCGAGTGTAACTCCAGAATATCTTTTGTTAGTTTTCTGCTTTGAGAATCTGCCTAACGCTGTCAGTGGGGCGTTAAATCCTCCAGTGTCACTATGTGGTCATCTAAATCTCTTCATATATCTCTAAAGTCTTGTTTTATAAACCTGGGTACTTCAATGTTGGGTGTATATATATCTTTAGGATGGTTAAGTCTTCCTTTTGGATTGAGCCTTTTATCACTACATCATGCCATTCTTGGTCCTTTTTGATCATTGTTGATTTAAAGTCTGTTTTATCTGATATAGGAATAGTTACCCATGCTCTTTTTGGCTTTCCATTTTCCTTACAGATCTTTCCAATCCCTTTACTTTGAGCCTACGGGTTTCATTACTTGTGAGAAAGATCTCTGAAGACAGCAAGCAGTGGGTCTTGTATCTTAAGTGCGGAACTTAACCCACATATATTCAGTGTCTATATTGATGTGTGAGAATTTAATCCTGTTATCATGTTGTTAGCTGCTTATTACGTAGTCTTGATTATATAATTGGTTAATAGTGTCAGTAGGGTATGTACTTAAGTGACTTTTTGTGGTGGCATATATCATTTTTTTCTTCCCATGGTTAGGACTCCCTTTAGGAGATCTTGTAAGGCAGGTCTGGTGGTAAAGAATATTCCCTAGCATTAGATTGTCTATAAAGGATTCCCTTTCTCCTTCACTTAAGAAGCTTGGTATGGCAAGATATGAAATTCTCGGTTGGAATTGATTTTCTTTAAAAATGTTGAGACTGAATGTAGTGGCTCATGCCTGTAATACCAGCACTTTGAGAGGCTGAGGTGGGAGGATCACTTGAGGTCAGGAGTTTGAGAGCAGCCTGGCCAACATGGTGAAACTGCATCTCTACTAAAAATACAAAATTAGTTGGGCATAGTGGCATGTGCCTTTAAGCCCAGCTACTTGGGAGGCTGAGGCAGGAGAATCACTTGAACTAAGAGGCAGAGGTTGCAGTCAGATTGTGCCACTGCATTCCAGCCTGGGCAACAAACTGAGACACTGTCTCAACAACAAAAAATACTGAAAAAAACTTCCTATTCTCTTCTTACTTGTAAGGTTTTGCTGAAGGTCCCCTTAGCCTGATGGAGTTCATTTTGTAAGTTATGTCTCCTTTTTCTTTAGCTGCTTTTTAGACTGTTTGCTTTCATGTTGACCTTGGAGAATCTGATCACTCTGTGTCTTGGGAATGGTCACTTTGCATATTATTCCACAGGGGTTCGTTTTCTGTATTTCCTGAATTTGCATGTTGACCTCTCTAGAGAGATTGGGAAAATTTTCATGGAGTATATCCTCAAATATGTTTTTCAAGTTGTTTGTTTTCTCTCCATTTCTGGAATGTCAATTGGTTGGTTGTAGATTTGGTTTCTTTATATAATCCCATATTTCTTGGGATATTTAATTCACTTTTTAAAATTACTTTCTTTTTTTTGGTCTGTGTTGCTTCAAAGTGGTTGTCTTCATGCTATGAGATTCATTCCTCAGCTTGGTCTATTCTGTTGTTAATACTTCCAATTGTATCTTTAGCTTCTTGTGGTATAGTTTTCATTTCTAGAAGTTCAGTTTGTATTTTTCTTAAAATGGTTATATTATCTTTCAACTCTTCGTTTGTTTTACTGTTTTCCTTGGATTGGGATTAATCCTTCTCTTTTATCTTGAGTTTCCTCGCCATCCAGATTCTGAATTCTATGTTTGACATTTCACCATTTCAATCTGGTTAGAATCCATTGCTGAGGAGTCAGTGGAATCATTTGGAGGTAAGAAGATGCTCTGGCTTTTAGAGTTGCCAGAGTTCTTGCACAGGTTCTTTCTCATCTGTGAGAGCTGATGTTCCTTTATCCTTTGAAGTTGCTGTACTTTGGATGGGGCTTTTTATTTTTATGATCTTCATTGCCTTTGAGGGTTTGATTGTGGTGCAAGTTCAGTATAGTTTAATGGTTTTGTTTCTTGATGCTTTCAGGAGTCAAGACTCAGCTCCACACTTTAGGGTTATGAGTTTTAATCCTGACGGTCTGGGACTGACTCAGTGGCTTTGTCTTCTGCTTCCTCAAACTCAAGCCCCAGCTGGGCTGGAGGCCCTGAGGTGATTCCAGACCATTAGCAACAACACTCTGTAGGTGACAGTGGGAGTACCACTGGTAGGGGGCTTTCCAGTAGGGATGTGTTGTGGTATGGCTGGTGAATGTTTATTAATGTCAAACAAGAATTTATTCATGTCTATAAGAAAACAATGTTTATTAACTTAATTCCTGACTAAGCCAGACATTACATATAAATTACAAATCATAAAATAAAAACTGTGACAACTTAACAAAAAATATTGACGTGTTACACATGGGAGAGTAAAATATAAAGATGGTTCAATAAGAGAGATAAGTCTCAATTACTATATTAAGTCATGTCTAATACTGTTAAGCCAAAAAATAACTTTCTTTTTTATTATCATATTTAGCTACACTACAGCTTTTGCCTGAAAATAGGATTTAATTTTGAATATGGTCACGTTTGATAGAACTATGGAATAGGAAGGGATTGAGAAAAATATTTGCTCTTTTTTATTTTGAATATTTAGACCTATTTGATTTTTAAATTTACACATTCATTTTCTCATTACATAAAATAAATTTAGTTAAAAATATGATTAGTGTACGACCCATAGTAATGGCTTTACCCTTAACAATAACACTTGCCAGAGATATATTTTATTGTCCCAGTTACAGACTTAGATTTATCTAAGTGCAAGAGCACAAACGGAATTTTTCACTCACCTGAGATGGCCGTATCAGATAGAAACACGGGGCTGGCATTTTGTCTCCTTTATATATGTACCAAGACGAGGCCTAAATTCAGTTTTCTACCCATTACATTTCTGGTGACAAAATTTGCATCTGTGTTTCAAATAAAATTGGAACAAAACAAAATTACAATTACTTTTTTATTTGGTATTATTTCAAAGAAGATTGATCATCATCTTTGAATTTGAATAACTCAACCTTGAAGAAATGGAAAGGCTAGAAAGCTCAGATATAAAGGGCACCTACTGTGTGCTGGGCCTTAATATAGATCTTTTACATTCAGTTTCTTCTGCAGTCCTCATTAGAAATGTCTTTGCGATTTCTTTAACAGAAGATCTCACTGTCTCCAGGGCCTAGGTTCTTAATCAGTGAGCAAGACTGCTTGACTGCATCCTCCCCACAAAGTAGAAAGCACAGGAGTTAGGTTCCCTTTTTTCCCCGCTCTTGAAGAAAAAATATGAAACTAAATAGAAGCTGTTAAAATCTGTTATGGGTTATTTTAAGACGGTTTCTCCAACTCTCCCTCCAGTCACACTGACATCACTACCTTGTTTGATTTAGCAATTAAATCGAATTCCACTGCCATATTTAAATATCATGCATGTAGTGTGTGTGCGTCTGAGAAGCAGTTTGGTCTAGTGATGTTGCTAATTAGAAAGTATCACCAATGTTTTATACTTACTCACGATGTGGTCTAAAGAGTCTTTTCAAAAATTTCATTTGACCCATTTTAACTTTGACCTTGTAAACTGCATTGTCTCCTGTTTACCTGTCCTTTGCAATAGACGAAATGCTTCAAAGCATCTCATTTTGCACATTACTTAAAAATATATCCCAAACAGGCACTCATTAGGTTTTGGCATTCCTGTACTCACTTTAATTATATCTAATTTGTCCCTCTACACAGACAAATATTAAAGAAAGGAAAATAGATATTTTAGTCTTGGGGAAGATGCTTTCTAAAGACTCAGCAATCTCTATCTTTCCACGGAATAGTTTGTAATTATAATCATTCAGAGTGTTTAAAGAAGACTGTGGAATTCAAAGAAAGTGTGCACAGAAAATCTTCATTAATTGTATTTTTTGATGGCTTTTTTGTTTTAAAAGATACATACACACCCACACAGTCTCCCTCTCTCTCTTTCTCTCTCTCTCACACACACACATTCACACACACACGCACATACACACATCACAATACATACACATATACACAATCACACACACTGGCTTTCCAGAAAGGAACTGTTAAAAATGTCTCATTGTCAGTGGACTTCTAAAGTCAGTAGTCAGCAAATCAGTTCAGATTTTTTTACTGAAGAGAATGGAGAAAATGTTAGCATCTGCTGGAACACCTGCATGAATAGATAGGGCTCACACATTATCCCAGATTTGTAAGGATTTTGTATCCCTAGGATGAGTCAAACGTTGGCCTTTCCTCTAAGGGCTTTGTTCTGACACAGAACAAACCTCAGCCTGTGGTTAACAGTTGAGATAGCACACATTTTGTTAAACAAATGGAAAGATCAAACAGTTATGAGAGCAATAACCAAAATTTTCCTTACTTTAACAGCTTTCTCAAGTGTGGAAGAACTTTAAATCCTTTCACAGTTCAGCAGGAAAGACCTCTGATATCTTTGAAAAACATCAGGCCTGAAACCATCCTGGGGAACTTTTTCAGCTCGGCACTAAAATGTACTTTTTGCTCACGTGGAAGGAGGGAAAACCTAGCACATGCATTTATTTCTCTAGCAACACTCAGCACCTAAGACTGTGCGCTCAGACCAGTCTACACATTTGAATGGGACATGTATGCTCCTTTTTTCTTTTTTTTATTTTTGAGATGGAATTTCGCTCTTGTCACCCAGGCTGGAGTGCAATGCCACCATCTCAATTCTCTGCAACCTCTGCCTCCTGGGTTCAGGTGATTCTCCTGCCTCAGCCTCCCGAGTAGCTGGGATTATAGGCGCCTGCCACCACGCCAAGCTAATTTTTGTATTTTTACTAGAGACAGGATTTCTTCATGTTGGCCAGGCTGGTCTCGAACTCCTGACCTCAGGTGATCTTTCTGTTTCAGTCTTCCACAAGTGCTAGGATTACAGGTGTGAGCCACGGCACCCGGACTCATTTTGTATTTTTAATTATTTTCATAATGGCCATTACTCAGTGTTTTGATAGTTTTCCTAATGGTCTAATACTCGCTTAATTCCCATCTACCTATCTCCTCTCATCCCCCAAGTGCACTCTAAATTCTACTTATATTGTAACTACTTCTCTTTGTTGACATTATTATGTTATATATATATGATCAAGAAGGAAAAGAGTCTTCCAACATGATGGATCATCACTTCTTGTCAAGAATCTTGAATTATGTTTGTGCTGTTAAAATGTAGTTTGCTTTAGGAAATAGGATGGGAGAGAATAAAGGAAATCAGATTAAGGGTGTCACACTTCCAGTTGCCTTTAGCTGTTTATACCTCAGTGTGTGCCTAATGGGTAGGAGCACTGATTAGAAGGGGCTGCAATGTGACAGAGTAAAATAATGTCAGATTGAGTATTCATTCTACAAAATACATGTTGGAGAGTTTTAAAAGGTATCATCTTGTGTTTAACATGTTAACAGTGTCTTCTATATTTGTTGAAATCTAATGAAGGAAATTAGTAGCAGAACATACGTTCTGTGAGATAATGTGAAGACGGGAAGGCTGGAAAGATTCCACATTTTTAAAGCCATAACCCGAAGCGGTCCGAGAATATGATGATGGTCGAATGATGGCAGATGCTGTTGATGCCACCCATATACCTTCATCCACCTTACTGTGCCCACACATGCCAGCCTGCCTTCCAGCAGTCATCATCTATATCTTGTTTAGAAGCTTTCCCTGAGGGTGGCTGCTAAATCCTGTGTTCCTGAGTAAATGTCCTTCTGGTGGAAGCTCTTATTGAATGATAGATGTGGGCACATAAATACTCCTGTCCTCTTGTCCCTTAGCAAAGTCTGTATCCACAGGACCTCCCAGAGTTTTCCTGTAGGATTAAGCATCAGTCACCCCTTGAAGTCTCCTATTACTGTCTCTCTTTTTGGTGTCACCTAGTCTCTTGTGGTATCTAGGTTTTCTAAATAATTATATGCACTCAATTTTTATTTCTGGGTGTAGTGACGGGCCTCCCTGGCTGAGCATGAGGGGAACAGGGAAAGGAAATCCAGCAAAACAAGAATTCTTGTCTGAGACCAGATCTAGAAAATACCTTCCCTATTAGCCGGGTGCTGTGGTTCATGCCTGTAACCTTTGGGAGGCCGAGGCACGTGGATCACCTGAGGTCAGGAGTTCAGTCAGCCTGGCCAACATGGCAAAACCCCATCTCTACTGAAAATACAAAAGTAGCCAGGCTTGGTGGCATGCATCTGTAATCCCAGCTACTTGGGAGGCTGAGGCAGTAGAATCGCTTGAACCTGGGAGCCGGAGGTTGCAGTGAGCCAAGATCATGCCAGTGCACTCCAGCCTGAGTTGACAGAGTGAGAGAATATATAAATATATATATATATATATCAAATCTCAACAAATATAAATGGAAATATCACTATGTTATACATTCCCTATTATATATATAATATATCCATATTTTATATACATATATATAATTTCCTATTTTTTAAATATATAAAATAGGGAACATATAATAACATATTGTTATCATAGGAATAGGGGACATGCTTGTCATGCCATTGTCAATAAAATGATGGAGACTATAGAAAAAGAGGGAGTGGGAATCATAAAATGATGTTGTCAACTTGAGAGTCAAGGATCTGGGTTTGTGATTGAGGGGGTTTAAGGAGAGGACAAAGAGTGTGGAGGAGCCTGGAGTGGACTAGAGAGATAAAAGACAACCCTTCTCCAAAGAAACTGGCCTCAGACTTTTGTAGGATTGAGAAAATACATCCAACAGGAGGACACATGAGGACAGGTGAGAACAGTTGGCTGCACAACCAAGCCCAGGAGAGTGGAGATCTTCTGAAGATGACAAGGTCCGAGATGAGTGAGTAGAGTTACACAGGAATATCCCCTTGGAGAAGAGCTGGGAGGCAGCAAAGGAGTAGAAAGTTGGGTTATGTTTATTTGTAGCTTTTCTGACCTAAGGATTAGAATTTCAGAGATACTTTAGGCAGCTGTAAGTAGTTTAATCTGACTTGAGGGTAGGTGTTGGTGGAGGTGTCACCAAGAGATGACAGTGAAAAGTTAGAACGCTCGAAATCATGAAGAGCCCTGCATAGCTCCTTTGGGCCAAAGGGGAGAGAAGGAAACTGGAAGAAGAGTAAAAAGGAAGAAAAGCAAAATTTCTGAAGACAGCCTCGGGACAGGAAGGAGGACGCTAAAGAGGGTGGCACAGTATAGGATGAAGACATTTGTACACGTTTTTCACTACATTCCTAGCACTGCTGTTGTGTTGTTGATTTTTCAAAAATGTGTATTTCATTTTTCACCCTTAATAGATTGAATTTTGATGTGCATGACTTGACTATTTCCCATGCTCTAAATACAAGTGAAATGGTTGAATAAATCTGCCATCTTAGCATCCTCCAAAATTCAGAACCACATATTTTTCTTTCATCCCCATTTCCAAAGGCAGTATTGTCCTCATTTTTTAAGCACCTGCAGTCTTTTGCTAGTTTAGTCTTTAAATTGTAAGCTCTTTAGTTCTGATATTTTGTATACATTTATTTGATAGCATGTATTTTATTTGCTGCAAAGAGCCACAGGCATTCATGTAGCTATAAAAGTAATAACACTTAAAATAATAATAATTTTATATTGAGTCTCTTGAGTAACATTGTTTTTCTGGCATGGAAGTGTTTCGGTAATGCTCGGTGACTGCTGTACCCATGAGATCTTCATGAAAATGAGATGCAAAAATGTGTATTTATGGAGCCATACCATTGAACATATTTTCAGCAGAGTACTTCTCTTTCTTTTAAAGAGAGCCTGAGTTTTCAAAAATAACTACAGACTGTGTGACATTCCCCAGTCTATGAAATACTGCACTTTGCATTAGCAATTTCTTTGTAATAATGGGGGTACGTATTTTAGAAAAAAAAAGTGCAATAGAGGATTGAATTCTGCTATGTGGATTCAGTACTTTGGATATACTATTCTCCAAATATGGACAATTCTTTATACCACTATGATTTTTGGAGTTGTTGGCCTGTAGTTGAAATAACCCAAAACAGGAAAAGCTATATGTATATGTGTCCATATCTGTGCATGGGTCTATAATACTTAAATTATTATTGTTTTGTATTTTTTGAGATGGAGTTTCACTCTTGTTGCCCAGGCTGGAGTGCAATGGTGTGATCTCGGCTCACTGCAACCTCTGCCTCCCGGCTTCAAGTGATTCTCCTGCCTCAGCCTCCCAAGTAGCTGGCATTACAGGCATGTACCAGCATGCCTGGCTAATTCTGTATTTCTAGTAGAGACAGGGTTTCTCTATGTTGATCAGACTAGTCTCGAATTCCAGACCTCAGGTGATCCGCCTGCCTCAGCCTCCCAAAGTCCTGGGATTACAGGTGTGAGCCACCACGCCCAGCCTATGTAAATTGTTTTAATACCTAACAAAGTAAATAAAATATAAATTTAATGACCAAGTCTGTACCATTTATCTATTTGATCTTGATCATTTTTCTTATTTTTTTTCACCTTTAAAACAGAAATAGTCTTACTCATATTGATGGACTTTGTTAAGAGTAAATAACAGCTTGCAGGGTATTTGTTACTATTCTCAATGCAGTAAAAAATTTAACATATAGCAACTATTACTACTAATACCACTGTTACTCAAGAAAGCATAGATGACATAGGGAAAAGAATGACTAAAGGCTTCATCTACCTACAGTCTATTTCTTTTGAAACCACATGTGGCCAAAAAGCTAAAATTTAGGTAATGAGCCAACGATACTGATGGACCTCTAGTAAAATGCATGGAAGAAAAGAGCCATCAGTGGTTTTACTGAGGGTTTCTGCATTAATCATTTGCTCCTAGTTCTAGTCGGCTTTGATGACTGATCTCTGAAGTCTTGTAGATCACTACAGATACAGAAATGTACCATGGGCTGGGTTGATAAACACTTGTTCTGCAGTGAACCCTGGCAATGGGCAGCCTGATGGCATGAACAGAGCTACAAAAAGTAACAAGGATTTTAGATAAACAGAAGTGTGAGGCCATTCAGGTGGAGGCACACATCTGACATCACCACATCCTGCTTTAAAATATTACAGACTAGGATTGTTCATATGGATGGATATCAGTTAATGTTTAAAGCAGGTATCAGTTAATACATAAATTCTGTTTAGCAGACTTTTTCCCCCGAAAGTAAAGTATTATGCTTTATATATGAAAAATACATCCATCAGATGCTTTGCTTATTACAAAATCTAGCTCTATAAAATGAAACATTTTTAAGAGTCTTACACAGTGGAATCCTGTAAAAACAATTTTTGTTTCATAGAGGAAGAAATCAATATTGAACATCTATTATATACCAGATCCCTCATCTTCTAAAACTCTACATTAATTAAGAGACTTTTTTCTCCAAGCAGAACACCAAGAAGAAAATACACCTAAAACATCAGGAAACAGACTATCATCTGTAATAGAGATAGCAAGATAAGAAGTTACTAAACCGTTTAGTTACTGAATGGCATCAGGTGGGTTCTGGCTTGACCTTTTTTTCCTCCCCATTTCCTTAAATTTCTAGAAGTTGGCTGCTATAGCAGCAAGACCTGTGCCTTTACAATACAATGCCCAAGGTAGGAAGGGAAAGGGTTTAAGGGGAGGAAATCTCTTGCACAGAATTTACTTCCTTTCTTTGTCTCTGTCCCTCGCTGTCATGAGGGAGGGAACTCATTCTCAAAACCCTATAGCTCTCAATGTCCAGTGCTGTGTTATTGTATGTGGACGGTGTTCAAAGAAAAAACGATGCCAAGAATGTACCTGACTTTAACTTTCAATCTCATAAGCAACGCTAGCATGTTGCTCAAGTGAGGTGAAACTATGGCATTTCACCAAAACCGCTTTCATGACTGGGGTACTTGTATCTGCAACTACCCTGAGATACCCTCAACTGAAGACAGTTTCTCACCAAAAGACAAGTCCCAATTCTCAGGCAGCCTATAACCAATATCCGGTCTTGTGGAATATGAATGCCTAGCCCCTATCTCAACACGGGACTCCTGGCTTCAGAAGTCATTATGGGGTTGACAGAAATGTCTCCTGAGGCTGTCTTGCAGCCAAACTCTCTTGCCCATCTTCCTTCCATTACTCCCTCCTAGATGATCACCCAGAGAGCATTTCTCAATGAACTTCATTCATAACCTCATCTCAGAGGCTGCTTGTCAAGAAACCCAATCTGAAAAAGATGGAAAGAAGTGGAAAAGAGCTCTAAGATCAGTAGCTAATAGTTCTGCTAACTCTAATTTAATTCTCCCAATAATCTTACGCAGTTATCACTCCTTTAAGAAACAAGAATGTAGAATAGTGCTGACATTGAAAACCTTGTCCACAGTCACACAGCACACATCTTTGTCATGCTTTTTCTCAAATATCATGCCTCTTCTGTAATGTTCACTTTTTATTTTTAATTTAAAAATAAATCAAATATAAAAGTTCATTTTTGTGGTTTAGGTATTTTTTTAAAACTATTTTTGTGTTTTGCAATTAAATGACTTGGAAAATTTAAGTAGAGTGGAATTATTTTAGTTGATGCTTATACTGATCTATTATCATTGTTACTGTGTCAACTCTCTGGCTTTTTGGATTATTGCAATTGTCTGTTAAGCTATGATCAGTCTTCAGAACCCTATGATGATTGAGCAAGGTTCTTTTTCTGTTAAACCTTGCCTCAGAATTTAACTGTTATTTCTTACTGCAATTTTAGAAAGCATAGTGTCAAATGCCAAAATTTAGTCAATATCCTGAGCAATCTAGGATGTCTATTTTTATTTCTTCTGAGGATTCCACTGCAGAGTCTAGGAGACCATCCTCTTTATTTAAAACATCTTTGGTTTAATGGTGCAGATGAACACTGGGGAAATTTGAAAGGAAAAAAATAAAATCTTTATTCCCGAGATTCAAACTCCATTTTTCCCTGTTAGTGGTATTTTTACTTTTAGATTATTTAGTCTTACTCCTGTGAGCATTAATTGCTGCTTTTCTGCATCATTAATTTAGCACTTCAGTATTGAGCCAGGTATATTATTGCATTGAAGCATCTTACAATAAACTTTATTAAAACACAGATCATTCCAGAGTCTGGGGAGGGGATAAACATGCCCATCTTAAAATTGTAAGACTGGGTTTTTGCTGTGCATTCTAGGACAAATTTAAAAATCCTCTTAGGTTTTTAATTCTTCAACTGCAGAGAGATGTGAACATGATATCTAAACAGCACAATATTATGTATTACATTAACTGCTTATTGAGGACCTACTCTGTGTCAGACACTGGGGATTTTTGGATAAAAGATAAGATATGCTTCAGGAGTGAAATTACAAAATAGAAAATTGCCTGAAGGCAAATAAAAATGAATAAAGGAAAAATGAATTAACAGAAGAACATTTTAAAAGCTTGACATAGTTTATTCTAATAAAACTAGAAAATTAACCAGAATACAAGGTCCATATTACCTCCATTTTCTAAAAATAAAAGCCTTCCCATGTTAATTGTGCAGAAATGTTTTCAGCTCAGATACCTCTCACCTCCCCAATCATTTAAGAATCTATAGTTATTTTGGTCTGTTTATGTTCAGTTATTTTTCAGTAGTGATGCCAAATGAATTGAATGGGGAAAAGGTATTCATTTCAACAAATACTACTGGGAAAAACAGATTTCCAGATACGAACTGTGAACTTTTGCTAACATTTTCAAGAGAAATATTCTTTTTCTTTGAATTCCCTCAAGTGCCTTTTCTCCTGTGACCCTAATTGATTGATTTATGCTTCAAATGCAACCAGTTGTAGTTTCTTAGCAGACCACACATATTACACTTCTGCTTCTGGCATTGTGCAAATGGTGTTCTTATAGTGATGTTTCTAATGCAAAAATTGGCAATAAGTGTTCTCAATAGTTTTAAAATATATCCAAATCACAGAGATAATATTTGCCAAATTAAGGCAAAATAATATGTTTGTGATTTCTTCTTTGTATAAAAATACACTACAGTAAACCATTTCTGTATAAGTAGCAGTAGTGATCCATACAACTTGTTGGCTCAAACACCTTAGATCAGATTATTTTTGTCAGTGCCAGGAACAAAACAGTTTTTTTTTTTTCATTTCTTTCTTTCTTTGTGATTTTTAAAATTTTTTTCTGAGTATTTTTGAGCCACCATATAAAAGTATTTTTTTCCTTGAGAATTCCTATAGTCCATAAGCCATGTATGCATGGGAGTAAATGTAGCAGAAACCATTATGTGTTCCAAAGTATACCAATTTCAACACACCTTCAAAACTCTAAATGAAATGTGTCATTAATGGAAGAATACCAGCGGCTGGGAAATGTCAACTCTAAAGTACACAGCCATGAATGCTAATGAATCTGCATCCCTTAGAAAAATACCCCCTCCTGGGTGTGGAGCTACCTATCTTTATTATCTTTAATATCCTGTGCCTGGTGCACTAATTTTTTTTTTTAATGAAATCACTCAGACTTACAGCACAGAATGAAAAATGAAAACTGTACAGCTAATGAATCCAGCCAGCCTATTTTAATTCCGTGCCTAATTTTCCTTGGACTTCAAGAGCAGACACCTCTGTTGGGGGAAAAAATACCACAATAAGTCTCTCACTCTTAAATCATGTTGAAATTTCAGGGCCAGGGGGCAGGTTGCTATTTCACCCAGCCTGGAGAATGCAGCCTTGTTCCTAGGTAGGGATAAGGTCAGATTTCTGTCCAAGTCAACAATCATCTAACACAGCCCTATCAGCTTTAGCAAGCAAGAAATGTTTTTGTGTTTTGTTTTGTTTTTGAGGCAAGGGTTAACTACATTTTGTTTAGACTCCAACCTAAAAGAGAGGGAGTGAGGAATAAGGGATTGCTCTCTGGCATAACTTCATTTGAGACAAAATAGCATCAGTAACACTCCATTTATTCTGTATCATGCAATATTCAGTTTCTGCACAGCAAGATGGAAGACTAGGTCCCTAACTTTCTCTCCCAGAATCCATTAATATTAATAGTCTGAATAATAGGGATGAAAAAGCTGTTGTGAGTGGAGCATGTAACCTATTTTGCAGTCTCCTGTTTGGTTGGTGAACACTCGCTACTGCCTCTTTCTGGTGCATTGTTTACCTGTCTGTCATTTAACTGCTTTAGGTTGAAATACATATGCAAGAATATAATTCATTAATAACTATTGTCCATCACAAAATTAACTGGAGTGAGACCTGATACGGTGATTTTGTGAAAACAAATAATTTAAAAATTCTCCCTAAGTCAGAAGCAACACACATAGAGGCACATACATCTATGGTATTATATTATTATTTTTGCTTATATTTCCTTTGTTTAGACAAAAAGCTGCAAGGAGCACATTAATGGCATGAAAAGGAAGATGCTTACCAAAAGTAAAGATGTCATACTCCTCAGGAAGGAGTTTCCCTGGGTCAGTCATGGTGAATCCTCTGTTCTGCTGGTCTCCCTGGGCACACAATAAATATTTGTTGATGGAATATAAATTTTCATGGGGTCTTACACTCCAAATGAGGAAATAAATCATAGCGTCAATGTAAATTGCATATCTTTTTTTTTTTTTTGAGATGGAGTCTCGCTCTGTTGCCCAGGCTGGAGTGCAGTGGTGCGATCTCGGCTCACTGCAAGCTCCGCCTCCCGGGTTCATGCCATTCTCCTGCCTCAGCCTCCCGAGTAGCTGGGACTACAGGTGCCCGCCACCACGCCCAGCTAGTTTTTTGTATTTTTTAGTAGAGACGGGGTTTCACCATGTTAGCCAGGATGGTCTCGATCTCCTGACCTCGTGATCCGCCCGTCTCAGCCTCCCAAAGTGCTGGGATTACAGACTTGAGCCACCGCACCCGGCCTAAATTGCATATCTTAAACCAATTTTTCACTTCTGATTCTCTTATCTTCCTTAATTCTCCTCAATTTGCTTTCTTTTAAATAATAAATTAAAATGATGAGTTTACTCTGCTTTCTGCTAGAGTATGAGCTTACCAGATACCAATTATTATTACTAAAATATTAATAATCACTTTATATCTTATCCTTGGTCTTGGAAATCTATTTGGATTTGACATATCTGAAAAGTTAAAAGTGACCTGTCTGCAATGTTGTTATACTTGTCTTCTACTCGTCTCTGTGAACGTCTCTGTGAACTGCTGCTATATTTATGCTCTGTTTCTAATTGTAACACTCTGAACTGTTTCATATGCAGCAGGCTTTTCTTTCTTAACCAGGATTAATCTTTGCAAAGGCAAGGATTGCTATATATGTATGTATTAGGTAGTGAATAATGTTTTTGTTTACTAAAAGAAAAATAAATTAGATGTGACAGTTTCTTGTGATGAAGTGTGTATCAATTCCTAAAAAGCACCTAAAGTAAGAAGTTTTCAGTTGTGTTTAAGACAGGCCTCATTAAATGTGTGATTTTTGAACTGATCTTTTCTCAGATATAAATTCTTTGCCTTCAGTCGCTTATTTAATTCTCAGTTCTATCTACTTCTATATAACCCTACTGAAAATGTCTAAACTCAGTTTCAAAGCCCTGTTTTAGCCTAATGCAATAGCTTCCTCAGTGGTCTTTTAGTCTTTCAACCTCCAATACATGCTACATACATACAGCTTTCAAATAATCTTTCTTAAACCCAAATATTTTCCTTAATTCTCATCAAAGGCAAAGCATTGCCTTAACTGGCCTATAAGAAGTTATTTTATTATCTTCTTTGCCTCACAAGCCTATGCTCCACCTATTTCTACATCATATTTCTTTCTGTGTGCTGTGTAACTTCCACATTTTTTGACTTACTGCTTTTGACTGTGTTCCTTAATTTTCCTGGTTGCCCATTTATCCTTTATGAACTTGATCCAATGCCATCAGCTCTTAGTAGACTCTCCAAGATCATCTCGTACCAAGGAGTTCCGTATTGTTTTCTCTTTTGTATTTCTAAGTTACCTTCTGATGATAATCTGAGTGCAATTGCGTGATGTGTTACGTCTCCCTTAATCTAACTGTAAATATCCTGAGGAGTGTATTTTGACACTCAATGTAGGCACAGTGCCTGGCATATAGTAAGCTCTCAAAATGTTGCCTAGTAAATGAGCAATTGGTTTAATAAATTGATATATTTTGCTGATTTTATGCTGAGATGACAAAATTAGTAATACTATTAATTTCCCATGTTTTTGTCATTTTTATGTTTTAGATGCTTTTATTAGCTTATTAAAATTTGTTAAAATGATTGGGAATCGTTAGTCTAGAGCAATTGGATAAAGGTTTCTGGATGTGATATGTCTATGATTTGTCTAGGCAAACTGAAGTACAATAGAAATAAAATAATCAGAGGGTGATTTTGGAAAAATAAAATAGTGTATATGTGAATGTTAAATTGTAGAGAAAATCATGAGGTGATTGTCAATTTAGGAAAACAGAAATGCTCTGAGAGTTTACTTATTCAATAGTTCCTTACATTGATTGTTGACCAGGTATGTTTTCAGAATCTGGAGATGAATGCGTGAACAACAACAAAATAAAATTGTCAACACGGAGCTTGCCAACTAGGAAATACAATCATAATACATTTTTTTGACTCTGCAACGATTGTATTTTAGTTACATTGCTGTAAGATTTGGTTATTAATTCATAGTAAAGATAAACTATATTCTAGAAATGAAGATTTGTGAGAGTACATGTATGTGCATATTAGTTACAGGGCTAATTCCTCCTCTATCATAATAGGCACATTATCATTGGGCACTCCAGCTTGGGTGACAGAGGGAGAACCCATCTGAAAAAAAAATTCTCCTGGAAAGGAATTAAGAAAATGGAGTATAAGCACATTATTTCAAAATACAGTAGTAACTACCAGGCAAAACAGTTCACTTAAGCAGTTATTTCTGGGGAATGAGACTGCATGGAAGATTAGAACCAGTAGATCTGTTTATTTCATTTACACATTTTGGCATTGTGTTTGTGACTACTTTTAAACATCAATTTTTTAAAAAAAAACAATAAAATATGGATAATACATTTTGCTGTTTGTAGAAGTGCCTTCAATTAATTACAATATGATGATATGCTTTTGTTAAAAAAAAGAAATCATTAAAAGATCGAAAACCAAAAACAAATTCTCTATATGCTCAAAGATGACAATATCATTATGTTACTGTAATCTACATTACCTTCTATATAAGCTGCTACAGGACAAATTTCCATTCAATATATTGCTAGAATAAAATGGAGTCTTACTTTTAAATGGACAATTTATTATGTCTGATGAGAAATTGAAAGATAACACCATATAGTTCTTTATTAGTTGGCTGCCAGGAAGCACATGGTTAACTGAATATGGGGTGGCAGACATGTTTTCTTTTTCCTTTTCAATGTCTGATTTTTTAAAAAAATGTAATTCCTGTTTTATTAGCTTCATTATTTATGACTTTTATTCTGCCTCAAACCCTTTTAGCAAAGAAGTGGCACATGAATAAATAAGTAATAAGATGTGCTTGAAATATAGATGTGACAAGAAAAAGTTCAGGAATCTAAAAGGATCTCATAGTTCAGAATGTGAGATGCAGGGGCCAATGGCAGTGAGAAAAGTTGCTGTTACTATGGACCTAGAGCAAAATCGCTACAGCCATAAACAACCTGGAGATGGTTCAGAGTTGAAGAGTTCACCAGGTAGGAATATTTTTGAATCAGGAGGAATAGAACATTTTTACATAAAGACAAAATAAAATGAAACAACAGAGGAAAACAAAACAGCATTATAAGCCTGAGTTATCAAACTTCTGTTAGATAATTAACAAAAAATATTGGAAGCTTTTCTGCAAACCCTGAAAAGGTAAAACAATGAGAAGATACTCCTTCTGGTTGAGAAAGAAGAGGGAGAAGAAGGGAAGGGGAAGAAAGTGAAGACCAAGGGAAGGAAGAAGAAAAATAGAGTAAGTGGTAGAGAAAGAAGAGGTCTAGAAAAGAAAAGAAAAATAACAAGAAGAGGAGGAGGCCAGGAGGCCAAGTATGAAGAGTAATGAGATTGGAAATAGCTATTTAATTTTTTAATACCTTAGAAATGATGTATCCTTTTCATAATGAGAGATGGATGTCATGGTTGTAATACACTTTATATGTGGTCTAACGAAAGCCATCTCAATTTTAGATGAAGAAGGCGAGGACTAATAACAAATGAACTGTTGGCCAGGCACGGTGGCTCACGCCTCTAATACCAACAATTTGGTAGGCCGAGGCTGGTGGATCACCTGGGCTTGGGCGTTTGAGACCAGCCTAATCAACATGGAGAAACCCCGCCACTACTAAAAAAAAAAAAAAAAAAAAAAAAAAAAAAATACAAAAATTAGCCGGGCATGGTGGTGGGTGTGCCCCTAATTCCAGCTGCTCCCAAGGCTGAGGCAGGAGAAGTATTTGAACCCAGGAGGCGGAGGTTGCCGTGAGCTGAGATCTAGCCATTGCACTCTAGCATGGGCAACAAGAGCAAAACTCTGTCTCAAAAAAGAAAAAAAAGAAATGAGTTGTTTTTCTTCTCGTGAAATTCCTCATAGCCGTCTTGCTCAGCAACTTCACCTTAATGTCACCCTACCTCCTCATCAAATAAAGGTTCACTTGGCAAGTATCTATTCCCATGAACCTTCATGTGTCTTTTAATTACATTACTATTTCAGAATTTTATTAAATCTCTTTATCATCTTTCCAAAAGTGTTGTACATCTCTAGGCTAAAATTGTTTTAAGGAATTAAAAACATATTATGAAATTAGCACATACATTCAATGACATTTTGAGAAATTACACGCCTGCTGAATGAAAGTAATGAACACCTACGTTGGATTCTCTTGTTTTGTATCATGCCATACCATTTTGCCTTGACTGTCGAAATACTTACAAATTCCTATGGGGGCTAGATGTGGTGACTCACTCCTGTAATTCCAGCACTTTGGGAGGCCAAGGCAAGAGGATCACTTGAGCCCAGGTATTCCAGACCAGCCTGAGCAACGTAGTGAGATTTCAGCTCTACAAAAAATTTAAAAATTTAGCCAGGTGTGGTGGCATATGCCTGTAGTCTTGTTATTTGGGAGGCTGAGGCAGGTGGATAGCCTGAGCCGAGGCAGTGGAGGTTGCATTGAGCCGAGATTATGCCACGGCACTCCAGCTTGGGTGACAGAGGGAGACCCCATCTGAAAAAAAGGAAAAAATTATCCTGGAAAGTAATTAACATTGATCTAGAACCTGAACTGTATGAATTACTGTTCTAGATCTTTTCCATAATCTACATTACAGAAATATTCCTCCCACATAAGAGATAAGAAAACTGAATGACAAAAAGGTAAAGCAGTGCAATCAGGGTTGTGAGCTGAGAAAGGAGAAAAATGTGGATTGGTGTTTATGTCTCCCCAACATCAAAGCATATTTTCTTTCTGTCATAAATACTGACTGAAGTACCAATAATAATAAATCAATAATACTTGTATTATCAAGACCTACTTATTGAGACTTATTCGTGATGGCATGAATATTGGATCAAAATTTCTTATTTTCCTTTTCACATAAGTTGTTTTTAGCTTGCTACTGGGCCAGTAAATTCCCCATAATCTAGATGCTATGTGCCATATGGTGGGTTAATATTGCTATGAGAACTAAAATTTTTTTTGGATTTCTGACATTTTATTTTCAACTTATCAATTTTATTGTGCCATTAGGACTGGTACTTTTTTTAGCGTTTATTTTAAAAAGAATTTTTCAGTTTCACATGATCCAGAATAACATATCCATCAGGTAATTTCAGTGGAAAATAAAACTCGAGACACGAACACATTTCTGTTCTGGTAAAGAAAGATTTCTCAATAAATCAGATGAATTGACATTCTCTTTATTAATGAGAAATTACTGGCTGGAAGTTGGATCTTTTCCTATTCATGGTATATTTGGAAATATTTCTTCAATGAAAGCATGAGTATGAGATAGCTGCTGTTTTGTTTTGCATCTCTGGTCAACCACACTGAAGATGCTTTAGAACAAAATAAACAGTCACCTGCTGCCTCTGCATTGCAAGTAAAGGATCCATGTAGCAGGCGGACAGAGTAACTGAATGCCCCTGCACACTTTTAGAGGCAATTATGCCATTCAACTGAGAATATAAAATGTAATGGGAAAAGTGTTGGGCTTTTGTTCAAGATACGGCTTTACCAATTATAAACTATATTATTTTTGAAAAAATGAGTCACAGCTTCCTCAGGTTGAATATATTTAGCGTTTACTGAGAATACAACTGTGAGGCTTTTAGCTTTTTATGAACTTCAATTTTGTAGAAATGCTAGTGTTTATTATAAAAATAATTGTTATAATTTATGTCACCAAGCCATGGCCATTGTAAATACTTTCTAAGATTGCATTGGAAAGGGTGCTACAAGACTTATTTTATTCAAATACCAGTAAGAAATAGAGAAATTGGAAAATAGAGTTATTTCTAAAGTGCTTTAAAAATAAGTATTGACGATGGTATTCATTGTCTTAAAAGACTGTAAAGAACAACATGAATTACTTCGCTTACCTCTCACATTCTAAAAAGCCCCTATTAAGAGAATTTTTCTGCTAAATATACATCAGTCATGTTTGAGGATTGAAAGAATTCTTCCCCATGTCTCTATTTAATAGCTCCTTTTTGGTTTATTGTGAGTTATTATATGACTTTAAAACAAGAAAATTGCATTTCTGAAAATAGTAAATTTTTACAAATTAAATTTTGATTCTAGCTGGACATTCTAACAGGTAGATATTGTGAAAGTAGTTTATTTTACACTAGTATCTGATCGTCTAGAAATGCATAGCCCAGCAAGGAAATAATGCTTCCTTACTTGACTCAAATTGATCGACCAGCTTTTAGCATCATTGGGAAATTTCCAACATATCTCTTACTGCTAAATTTGTAACAGATATAGATAATATATTTTAAACAAAGTTCTAAATAATAGTATGAGCAAATATATTATTGTCTCTAATAAATTACCCATAAGGTTTTCCTTTGTATTATTACTATAGTATTTTGCCTGATTTAATTGTATCCTCACAACAACGCAGTGATACAGATTTTCATCTATCAGATGAGGAAACAGAAAGGGAGAGATGGTAACTAAACACATCATTCAAAATGTCAAACTGCTAACTAGGGGAGCCAGGATATGAGACCAAAGCATATGCAAACTGCAGTGTGTAGCACTGACATAGTAAAACATGTTTAACAATTTCGACTTGTTCCTCCTTCACTCCCTTTGTCCATCCTCACACATGACAAATTTTGTTTCAGATTAATCCAGTCAGAATGTTCTGGATCTGAATTTTACCTATTGCCAGAGGGGATGTCCTTAGATATCTGTCTTAAAGATTTTAGGTTAAATGTTTGGTTTTATTTTTCTCCCTATACACTAAACAAGAGGTCCTAAACAAGGATAGTATCTGAATATTTTATTTACATAAAAATACAATAATAGGCTGGGGAGAAGATAAGAGCCACTGCCTTCCAGTTACGAGTTTCCGCTTTTGAACAGTCTAATGGGAGTACTGAAAAAGCTCCCAGACGAGCAAGTGGTTATGGGAAGAAATTTACCAAAAAAAACCATGGCAAAGATCGAAACTTCTAATCTGAGCACATCAAGGTCCTGTCTGAACACACGAACCTTATCCAACCTAAGAAAAATGACCTAGAGGTCAGCCCACCTAGCATCAGTACCTTCCTTGTACAGCCGCCTGATAGCCCAACCGCAACCCCCTTATAACATTTCTATAGAACACATGGGAGGACAGTGAACACAGCTGCTTCTCCTACTTTCTCTGGACACAGTCACTCCCACAGTGCATTCATAAAATTGGTCATGTTCACAGATATATATGCATTTGCAGTTAATGCTTTCATGTAATCAGAGATCTTTAATAGGTGACTCTCAATGATGTAATCTATAAGCTGGGAAAAAGCTATGATGCAGTTGCTATGTAATGTACCATCACTGTGACTATGCCTATGATACAGTAGTCATCAGGAATTATTAGTGAGAATCAAACTCGACTTGAAATCTGGGTCCACTGAGAGATGTTCTCATTGTTTTTTTTTTTTTTTTAAATCATAATCTCACTCTGTGGCCAGGCCAGAGTGCAGTGGCATGATCATAGCTCATCGCAGCCCCTAATTCCTGGGCCCAAGCAATCCTCCTCCTCTAGCCTCCCACAGTGCTGGGATTACAGGTGTGACTCACCACAACTGGCCCCGATCCAATAAAACTTCATTTAAAAGTTTCCATTCACAAGCTAAAAAAAGTCTCTCACAGTCCAGGTGGCATTACGATTGTGATCAAATACTTTTTTTTTTTTTTTGAAATATTAGATTGGTGCAAAAGCAATCACTGTTTGTACCATTACTTTTAATAAAATGCAGTTTTATTAAAATTTCTGTCCCATTTCATTCTTGAACCCATACAGTGAGTAGAATGCATTCCTACATACTGCTTTCCTATTGTTGCCTTAACACATTGTCACAAGCTTGTCAGCCTAAAACACAAAGTCATTTTCTTACAGTTCTGAAAGACATAAACTCAAAATCAGCTTTACTGGGACAAAATCAGAGTGTTAGCAGGGCTAGGCTCCCTCTAGAATTTCTAGGGAGAATCTGTTTCCTGGTCTTTTACAGCTTCTAAAGCTGCCGTCCTTGCATTGCAATGCCTGCAGCTCTTGCTTCATTTTCAAAGCCAGTGCCAGGACATCTGAGATTCTTCTCTGCTCCCACATTGTTCTCTCTCTTAACTCCAAAGCTGACCCACAACCTCCTCCTTATAAGGACGTGTGTGATTACATCAGTGGGCCATGTGACTGATTGAGGATAATGTCCCTATAGGTAAAAAGTTTTTCCCAACATAAAGCAACCTATTTCACAGGTTCTAGGAATTAGGACATGGACATCACATAAAAAGTATGACCTAATACAGGAAAGAGATATTGAAAGAAGTCAGCGAAAGCATTTGAACCCTAGTGGCTAACACTGGTGTTTATCTCTGCTTTTTAATGCTTTTTTATTTAAAAAAAATTTGAGTTAATTTTAGACTTATAGAACATTTGCAATTTCTATATTCCCATTACCTAGTTTCCTTTTATTCTAACATCTCACTTAATCTTGGGACATTTATCTAAACTAAGAAATTATTTTTGAGACCATGCTATTAATTAAAATATAGAACTTATTTGAAGTTCATTAGCTTTTCAATTTTTTTTTTTTGTTCTAGGATCTAATGCAGGATTCCACAATGTATTTACTTGCCTTGGCTTTCAGTCTCCCCCAATCTGGGACAGATGATTGTCTTTCCTTATTTTCACTTTGAAGAGTCACTTACTTCCATCTTAATTTATTTTTTAAAATGTATATACAATAAAGTTTACATTGTGTTTCGTACAGTGATGGGGGGTTTGGACTAATGAGTAAGTTGCGCATCCACTAACACCATTCCATACGAAACACTTCCATCACCCCAGATACTCCTTTTGTGAATAATTCCTCCTTCCCCCAATCCCTGAAAACCACTGACTGGTTATCTTTCCTCTAGTTTTCAGAGGATGTATTATAAATGGAATTATACAATATGTAGCCTTTGGGTTCTGGCTTCTTACACTTCCTAAAAGGCATTTAAGAACCATCCAAGTAGTTCTATGAATCAATGGTGTGTTTCTTTTAATAGTAGTATTTTAATGTATGGATGGACCACAGATTGTTTATGCACTATGGGTTGAAAGACATCTGGTTGCCAGTTTGGGGCAATATAAATAAAGCTGCCATAACGTTCACATACATATTTTTATGTGAAAAAATATTTTATTTCTTTAGGGTAGAAATTCAGAAGTGGGATTTCTGGGTCAAATGGCAGGAATATGCTTAACTTTATATAAAAAAGCAGATAACAATTGCAGATACGACTGTACTATTTTACGTTCTCATTGGGAATGAATTGCTGTTCCCTAGGCAAAAGTTGTTGATTCAAGTAAAGTTTATCAAGTTTTCATTTTATGGATTATACTTTTGAGTGAGTAGTTAATAATTCTTTGATCAATCCAAGGTCACCAGTTTTTCTCCTATGTCTTCTAGAAGTTTTATAGCTTTAGGTTTACATTTAAATCATGAAACCATATTTAATTAGTTTTTATATTAGGTGTGAGAAAAAGGTTGAAGATTATATTATTTAAAAGTTTTATTGATATTTAATTCACATGCCATACAATTCACCCACTAAAGTTATAATTAAATGACTTTTAAGAGAGTTGTTCAACCATCACTTCAATTTTTAAACACTTTCGTCACCCCAAAAAGAAAACTCATACCCTCTGACTGTTGCTCTTAACCACCCATCCCACTATGGCCCTAGGAAACCACGGATTTACTTACTGTTCCTATGCATTTGCCTGTTTTGAACATTATACAAATAGGATCACACAATATGTGGCCCATTGTGACTGACTTCTTTTACTTGGCATAATGTTTTCAAAGACCAGCCATGTTATAGCACGTCAAGTAAAGTTGATCTCTGAACAACACAGATTTGAGCTGTGCAGGTTCACCTATATGCTTTTTTTTTTTTTTTTTTTAAACCAAATGCAGTTTGAAAATACAGCATTCATGGGATGCAAAACCTATGTAAATGGAAGGCTGACTTTTCCTATAAACCACATGGCTGAATTTGGAACTTGCGTCTGCCCAGATTTGGGTTTCCCTGGTTAGTCCTAGAACCAATCTCCTGCATATACCCAGGGACGAATGTACTCTATTTCTGTTTTTTTTTTCCCTAATAATATTTTACTCTCTGAACATACTGTGTTCTATTTACTCATCTATCAGTTGATGAATGTTTGAGTTGTTTTCACTTTTTAGTTATAATTAATTCTGTTACGAACATTTGTGCACAACATTTGGGTGGACAAAAGTTGTCCTTTCTCTTGAGTATATATCTAGAAGTTGAATTGCTGAGTCACATAGTAACTTAATGTCTCATAGTTTGAGCAACTGCTATATTGTTTTCCAGGACAGTTTAGCTGTCTTACATCCCACCAGCCTTTTATGGGGGACTTAACTTCTCCATATCCTCACCAAAGTTTGTCATTTTGACTGTGGCTATTATAGTGGATGTGAAGTGTTATTTGACTGGTTTAGCTTTGCATTGAAATAAATAGTCTGAATCAATTTTTAATGTTTGACTGCCACTAAGCCCCTCCTTTATTCCCTCTGCCTTGTGTCTGTGCAAGCTGATACGTAAGCTGGAGCACTCTGTCTTTGTGCATGGACAGAAGTCTCATACCACACAAGTCCTTGCTCAGGTGTCACTCAGCATCACTTCCTAACTTCCATAAAAACTCCAAACCAACTTCCTTTCTTTGCTCTCTTGAGTACTTTTTAAACCAGATTGAGAAGGCTGTTATGCTCTTCTCATTAGCTTTATCATGTAAATGGTGAACTTTTCTTGCCACCTTGGTCCTTGTGCCATCATCAGTCTTGATGGCTGAATCAAACTTTATGTGAGGTCTATTTGGTCACTGTGAGATGCCACAAAATTTCTAATGGTTAGCGACGTGGAGCATCTTTTCATGTGCTCGTTGGACATTTGTGATTTTCTTCTGAAAAAATGTTTGTTCTAATCTTTTGTAATTTTTTTCATTGAGTTATTGTCTTTTTACTGTGAAGTTTTAATAGTTGTGTGTATTTTCTAGATACAAGTCCCTTATCAGGTATAAGATTTGTAAGTATTTTCTATCACTATGTGACTTATGTTGTCACTTTCTTGATGAGGTCCTTTATTGATGAGATCCATCAAAGCACAATAGTTTTTAATTTGGGGGATGTTCAGTTTGTCGTTTTTTTGTTGTTGTTGCTTGTGCTTTTTGTGTCACGTTTACAGGGTCATAAAGATTATGCCTAGATACTTTTCTTTTAATTTTATAGATTGAGTTTTTACATTTAGGCCTTTCATTTACTTTGGGTTAATTGTGACATATGGTATAAGGTAGAGGTACATGCTATTATTTTCAGGTGGCTATTTAGTCACTTTGTTACTATTATTGAAGCTACTATTCTATCCACCATCAAATTGTCTTGGTAACCTTGCTGAAAATTAATTAGACATAAGGTGAAGATTTATTTCTGAACTTTCAACTTGATTCTTTTGATTTACATGTATTATTAGGAACGTAACACACTCTTTAATGTAGTTTTGCAGTTATTTTTCAAATTAGGAGGTGTGAATCTTTCCAATTTGTTCTTCAATATTATTTTGATATTCAAAATATCAAAATGGTCCTTTGAATTTCCATATGAATTTTAAGACTATCTCCTCAATTTTTGCAAAGAAGTCTGCAGAACTCCTAGGCTCAAGTTATTCTGCCATCTAAGCCTCCCAAATAGCTAAGACTACAGGCATGTGTCACATGCCCGGCTGATTTTTTTTAAATGTATTTTTAGTAGAGATGAGGTCTTGATATGTTACTCAGGCTGGCCTCAAACCCCTGAGCTCAAGTGATCATCTTGCCTTGGCCTCTGCAAGTGTTAGGATTACAGGCATGAGCCACCACACACAACCTAACATTTTAGTTTAGATTCAAGGGGGGCATATGCAGATTTTTGACATGAATATATTGTATGATACTGAGGTTTGAGCTTCTAATGATCCTGTTGTCCAGTGAACAGAGTACCTGATAGGCAGTTTCTCAACCTGTGTCCCTTCTCTCCCTCCCTCCCTCCCTCCCACCTTTTGGAATCCCCAGTACTTATTGTTCCCAACTTTGTGTCTGTGTAAACACACTGTTTAGCTCCCACTAATAAATGAGAACATGCAGTATTTGGTTTTACATTTCTAGAGCAATTTGTTTAGGATAATGTCGTCCAGTCTCATTGATGATGTTGAAAAGAGCATACTTTTATTCTTTTTTAGGACTGCATGGTATTCTATGTTGTATATGTACCACATTTTCTTTATCCAGTTCATTGATGGGCACCTAAGTTGACTCCATATATTTGCTATTGTGAATAGTGCTGCAATAAACATGTAAGTGCAGCTGTCTTTTTATTGAAACAATTTATTTTTCTTTCGGTATATATTCATTAATGAGATTGGTGAGTCATATGATAATTCTGTTTTTAGTTCTTTGAGAAGTCTTCAAACCGCTTTCCACTGGGGCTGAGCTAATTTACATTCCCACCAGCAGTGTATAAGTGTTTCGTTTTCTTCACAGTCTTGCAAACATCTATTATTTTCTGATTTTTTAGCAGTAGCCATTTTGACTGCTGTGAGATGGTATCTCATTGTGGTTTTGATTTGCATCTCTCTGATCATTAATGATGTTAAATGTTTTTCATATGTTTATTGGCTGCTTGTATGTCTTCTTTTGAGAAATGTGTATTCATATTCTTTGCCCACATTTTAGTGGGGTTATTTGTTGTTTCCTTGTTGATTTGTTTAAGTTCCTTACAGATTTTGGATATTAGACCTTCGTGGTATGCATGATTTGCAAGTATTTTCTCTCATTATGTAGCTTGTGTGTTTACTCTGTTGATAGTTTCTTTTGCCGTGCAGAAGCTCTTTAGTTTAATTAGGTCCCACTTGTCAATTTTTGTTTTTGTTGGATTTGCATTTGCCGACTTAGTCATAAATTATTTGCCTAGGCCATCGTATAGAAGGGTATTTCCTAGGGATTTTATAGTTTGAGATCTTAAATTAAGTATTTAATCCACCTAGAGTTAATTTTTTATGTGATGAGAGGTGCCCACCCAGTTTTATTCTTTTGCATATGTCTAGCAGTTTTCTCAGCACCATTTATTGGTTAGGGTATTCTTTTGCCAATATTCATTTTTGTCAACTTTGTTGAAGATCAGTTGGTTGTAGCTTTGCAGCTTTATTTCAGGGTCTCTATTCTGTTTCATTGATCCATTTGTCTTTTTCTTTTATCTTTTCTTTTTCTTTTTCATTTACTTTTTTTTTTTTTTTTTGCCAGTACCATGCTTTATTGGTTACTGTAAGCTGGTAGTGTAGTTTGAAGTAGGGTAGTGTGAAGCATACAGCTTTGTTCTTTTTACTTAGGTTTGTTTTGGTTATCCAGACTCTTGTTTTGGTTTCATAAAAATGTTAGAATAATTTGTTTAATTATGTGAAGAACTACATTGGAAATTGAATAGGAATGTGATGAATCTGTAGATTACTTTGGCAGTGTGGATATTTTAACAATATTGATTCTTCTAATCCTTAAGCATGGAATGTAAGTCCATTTGTTTATATTGTGTATGATTTATTTTATCAGTGTTTTATAATTCTATTTGTTGAGATCCTTCATCTCTTCATCACCTCTTTGACTAGATGTATTGCTACATTTTGTGTGTGGGTGTGTGGCTATCATAAATGGGATTGCACTGTTTACTTGATTCTCAGCTTGAACACTGTTGGTGTGTAGAAGTGCTCCTGATTGATTGTTGTACATAGATTTTGTAGCCCGAGAACTTACTGAAGTCATGTATCAGGCCTAGGAGAAATTTGGAAGAATCTTTAGGGTTTTCTATGTATAGAATCATAAAGTCAGCAAAGAGAGATAATTACTTCCTCTTTTCTTTTCTTATTTAGTTGCGTTTTCTTTCTCCTGCCTGATTGCTCTGGCTAGCACTTAAATACTGTGTTGAAAAGGAGCCGTGAGAGTAGACATTTTTGTCTTGTTTGAGTTCTCAAAGAGAATGGTTCCAGGTTCTAAGGTAAAATTTGATATTTGGCTATGAATTTTTCGTAGACGACTCTGGTTATTTTTACATATGTTCCTTTGATGCCTAGTTTATTGAGGGTTTTTGTCTTGAAGGGATATTGAATTTTATCACAAGCTTTTTGTGTGCTATTGAGATACTCTCATTGTTTTAGTTCTGTTTATGTGATGAGTTACATTTATTGATTTATATGGGTTAAACCATCCTTTTTTCTGAGGAGTAAAGCCCAGTTGATCATGGTGAATTAACTATTTGATGTTTTACTGGATTTGGGTTGCTAGTATATTGTTGAAGATTTTTGTTTGTATATTCAGCAGGCTTGTAGTTTTCTTCTTTTAATTGTATCTCTGCCAGATTTTTGGTATTAGGAGGATTCTGGTCATAGAATGAGTTAGGGAGGAGACCCTTGTCCTATGTTTTGGAACAATTTCAGTAGGATTGGAACCAGTTCTTCTCTGTATGTCTACTAGAATGTAGATGAAAATCTATCTGATCCAATGCTGTTTAGCCTGGTAGGCTGTTTATTACCTACTCAATATCATTACTTTTCCTTGATATCTTCAAGATTTCTGTTTCTTTCTGGTTCAATTTTTCCAAGACTTTGTCTATTTTCTCTAGATTTGCTAGTTTGTGTTCAGAGATGATCATAGTAATCTGAAGTTTTTTTCTATTTCTGTGGGATCAGTTATGATGTCTGTTTTGTCATTTCTGAATGTGATTATTTATATCTTCTCTTTTTCTTTGTTAATCTAGCTTTTGGTCTATCAATCTTGTTTATCCTTTCAGTGAACCAGATTTTCATCGTGTTAATCTTTGTTTTCTTGAGTCTCAATTTCATTTAATTATGTTTTGATCATAGTTTCATTATTTCTGATAGCTTTGGGTACAGTTTATTAATTCCTTCGGTGTGAGGTTCGTTTGTTAATCTGACATCTTTCTGTCTGTTGATGTAGGTGTTTAGCTCGACAAACATTCCTCTTATCAGTTTTTGCCACATTCCAGTGATTTTGGTATGTTTTGTCTCTATTTATATTTGTTGCAAAGAATATTTCAGTTTCTTCTTTAATTTTGTTTTTTACCCAGATGTCATTTAAGAGGAGCAAATTGTTTGGTTTCCATGTATTTATGTTTTGAGACTTCCCCTTGGTATTGATTTCTATTTTTATGCCCTGATACCTGAAAAGATGCTTGGTATAATTTAATTTTTTAAAGTTTGTTAAAACTTGCTTTATGACTGAGTATGTGGTCAATCTTACAGTAAATTCTGTGGGTAGTTGAGAAGAATATATATTCTGTTGTTGGCTGGAGTACTCTGTCGATGTAGGTCTAATTAGTAAAGTGTAGAATTTAAATGAGAAGAATGTATATTCTGTGGTTGTTGGGTGGAGTATTCTCTAGATGGAGGTCCAATTGGTCAAGTGTAGAATTTAAGTCCAGAATTTCTTTGTTTAGTTTTGTGCTTTGATCATCTGTCTAATGCTATCGGTGTGGTGCTGAATTCCCCCACTTACCACTATGTGTTTGTAAAAGTTTTTTCTTAGGTCTAGAAGTAATTCTTCTATAAATCTGGGTGCTATAATGTTGGGTGTGTACATATTTAGGATACTTAGGTATTCTTGTTGAATTGAATCATTTATCATTATCTAATGTCCTCCTTTGTCCTTTTTTACTGGTGTTGGTTTAAAGTCTGTTTAGTGACCCTTGCTTTTTTTTGTTTTCCATTGGCATGATATAATTTTCTCTATCTCTTGATTTTGAGTTTATGGGTGTCAGAACACATGAGATGAGTCTCTTGAAGATAGCAAAAGAATAGGTCCTGATTTTTATCTAATTTTACACTCTATCTTTGAAATGTTTCGTCTATTTACATTCAAAACTAATATTGATATGTGAGGTTTTGTTCCTATCATGGTGGTGGTGTTAGATAGTTGCTTTGTAGCCTGGATTGTGTGGTTGCATTATAGAATTTGTGGGCTATGCGTGTGTTTACTTTTGTGGCATCAAGCATTTAATTTTCATTTCCACATTTAGAACTCCCTTAAGCATCTCTTGTAGGGCTGGTCTGGTGGTAACAATTTCCCTTAGCAATTGCTTGTCTGAGAAATACTTTATTTCTCTATCATTTATGAAGTTTTAATTCAGAAGGATATACAAATCTTTGCTGGTATATTTTTCTTTAAGAATGCTAAAAATGGGCCCTTGATCTTTTCTGGCTTTTAAGGTTTCTTCTGAGAATTCTGCTGTTAGGTTGATGGGCTTCTCTTCATAGGTAATATAACCGTTTTTTCTGGCTGTATTTAAACTTTGTTTTGTTTTGCTTTGTTTTTGTTGTTTTTGTAATGACCTTGGATAGTCATTTAATGACTGGTGATGGGCATCTTGTATAGTATCTCAGAGGAGATCTCTGAATTTCTTGTGTTTGTATGTTTCCTAATCTCTAGCCAGATTAAGAAATTTTTCCCGAGTTATATCCTCAAATATGATTTCCAAGGTGCTGATTTTCTATTCTTCTCTCACAGGAATGCCAATAAGTCATAGATTTGATTGTTTTACATGTCATATTTCTAGAAGGCTTTGTTCACTTCCTAAAATTATTTTTGCTTTATTTTTGTCTAGTACAGTCAACTTGAAGGACTAATCTTTGAGCTCTGAAATTTTTTCTTCTGTTTGGTCCCATTTGTTATTCAGGTTTCCAACTGTGTTTTGAAATTCCGGCAATAAATTTTTCATTCCTGGAACATCTTTTTGGTTCTTAATATAGCTATGTCATTTTTGAAAACTTGGATTGTTTTTGTTGGATTTCAACTTTCTTTTGCATCTCATTGAGTTTCTTTGCCATTCATAGTCTGAATTCTATATCTGTCATTTCAGTCATTTTGTTCTGCCCAGAATCCATTGCTTGGGGGCTAGTGGGATCCATTGGAGGTGACTAGATATTCCCGCTTTTTGTATTACCAGAGTTCTTGCACTCTATTTTTTTAATTTGCTACAATTTTGATGGGACTTCTTGATTATTTTTCTTTTTTCCCTTGAGAGTATGCTGTGGTGTGTGTTGTGTATGATCGATTGTTTCCATTTCTGTGTGCCTTCTGATGAGAATTTGGGCAGTGGCTTTCTTAGATGTTGCTTGTAGCAGCATAATTTTGTTTAGTGGTGTAATTCAGTCTGAATTCCAGTAGATGGCACTGAGGAGTAATAGCTAGTCAGTAGGGAGGGGGCAGAGGCAATGGCGAAGTGTGAAAAGTGCCCTCCCCCAGCACACAGAGAAGCCACTGGAGAAGCCTGAAAAGCAGTGTCTTTCAGCCCATGTTCCCGGAAGAGCCAATGGGAAAGAGCCATGGCTGAGTCCTATACATGTGTAGGATGGCCTCATCTCCCTGTGCCTTTTTGCCTGAGCAGCAGCTGTTGCCATGTCAATTCAAGCTCAGGCCAAGGTTGGGAGGCAGACCAGTGTTAAAGTCTCAAAATGCCACCTTGGTGGGGATCAGAGAGGATGGGGCGCCACCCAGGCAAGCAACATGAGCAAGAATCTGTGGGAAATACAGTCCACTCAAGTCTCTGTGTCACAGCAGCCCGTTCCAGGATATTGTGCTAGACTAGATATTCATAGAATGTCCTGGTATCCCTCCCTCAGGGGCTGGGCAGCAGCTTCACCATGTCAGCCTAAACTCAGGTTGAGTGAGGGGTGCAGCCTAGCATTAAATTCTCAAAATGGTATTTGGTCTAGGACCAGAGAAGGTGGGGCGGGGGTACCATCCAGTAAAGCAGCCTGGGCAAGAAGCTATGGGGAATCTTCTAATCATGTCTCAGTCCCAGTGACTTGTAGCAGGGCAGCAAATACTCTTCCCGGGAGTGCGTGGGCGCGCCCCGTCTTCCTCTCTCCTTGGAGCAGTGCAGTGGCTGCAGCCATGTCTCTACTCCTGCTATCAGGGCCCTCAAAATGGCTCCCAGCTGAAGCTGCTCCAGGCTTGAATGCCTGTGGGATTCTGTATGCGTTCTCTTTCTGGAGCAACATTTCTGTGCAGACTTTAGGCCACTCTATATGCCAGGTATAAAGTCCTAGTATGTTGAGTGTTTCCCCCGAAGCCAGGATTGTTATACCCTGTTTCAGAGCTCTGCGGATTTCTTTCTTACTATTTCTCCATGTCCAGCCTCTCCCACTCTCAGTTGGTTTGCAGTTGGGCAAACTGCCTCAAGCCAATCTTCTTACCTCTGGCACTTCTTGTCTTTTCTCTGATGAATCCAGGCATTCTCTCCTAGATGATGTGCTTGGATTGTGAGTACTTGCTTACTATTATGGCTCTTCTCTGTGGAGGAGGTACACATTATATGAGTCTGGTCAGGCATTTTCCAACCCTCCCAGCTGAAGAATGTATTTTAACTTTTCATTTAGGGTTACTGGCAATTAATTTCCTTACTTTTTGTCTTTCTGATAAAAAATATTTTGTATACTTTTTTTCTGAGGTTTGAACTCAGAGTTAACAATGTTTTGGGTTTACAGTTTATTTCACTTAATAATATGAGTTTTTAATTATCTTTTATGGCTTCTGACGAGAATTCTACTGCAGTGCTTATCTTTGTTACTTGTTAAATGTTTCCTTTTTTCTCTGAGAGACATCAAGATTTTCTTTTTTGTTTTGTTTTGTTTTTAGCAGTTTGAATATCATACCCTTAGACATGTGTATGTGTGTGTTTAAATTTTATTTTGTTGATTATTTGTTTTATATTTATCTTGCTTCTTTTTTTCTGATCTTTCTGCATCAGTGATTTGGTGTCGGCTGTATTTTGGAAAATTTCTTGTTTGCTCTCTTTCTCTACCAGCATTCTATTTTCACATGTTAGAATACTTGATATTGTTTCACAGCTCCTGCATGCTCAGGCTTGATTTTGTCATTACTGTTGTACTCTCTTATTTTTTGTGTGTTCAAGTTAGGTTGATTTCTGTTGACTTTTCCTCAAATTTGCAGATTCTTTCTTCAGCTGTATTGAATATACTGATGAGCTATTTGAAAATATTCTTCATCTTTATTACTGTTTTTTTTTTTCATTTCTAGCAGTTCCAGTGCTATGCTTTACAATTTCCATTTCTCTGCTGAAACTATCCATCTGATGCCTTATAGTTTTTTTTTGTTGTTGTTATATGCTGAACATTTTTATAGTACACTAGACACTAGGGAATACTTTTTATATCTGAAGTTGGACACACCTTTCTTTCTGCTAGGTCTTCACCAGAAAATTCAGATTGCTGTAAATGAATTGCTGTATGTAGTTGTCTTTCCATAAGAATGTCTATTTGTTTCTGAGTTTTAGGTATTTCCTTTACATTGTGTCTCAGAAAGGGTATCTCGTTCTTTTAGCAACTGCATTCTGCTATTACTTTCTAATTCATGCTCATTAGCTCATTCAGGGTGGGGTAAGGTTGCATCCTCTATTCTTCTGATTGAACCTTTGTATTAAGTATACGTTATTTCCCTGAATCTCCTGGTTGTCTGGGTGTGGCCTTCTTTTTGTTCTTTTAATTTCATGCCTTTTCTCCAGCTAAAATTGTGGTATCAGTGTGTAATCATGCTCTTTGGCCCAATGTCAGTTTTATTGGTTTAGTTTTTTACCTCTTCCTGTCCCCCACTTCTGGTAGTTTCATTAATGTTTTAGGGATAGCAATGCTTCCCTTCCTTCCCCTCCTAGAATAATACTTTTCTTCCATCACGGAGAAGAGGAGAATAATCCAAGCAGAGTGTCTGTTCAGTCCCTCAGAAATATTCCCCTCCCTAGATCTGCATTACAATAGACAATCCTGTGAGCTTTTTTTTTTATATTTTCTGGGATAACCTGGGGAGTTCATTAAGAAAGTGTCATTCTTAATGTGTGAGATGGTATCTCATTGTGGTTTTGATTTGCATTTCTCTGATGGCCAGTGATGATGAGCATTTTTTCATGTGTCTGTTGGCTGTATGCATGTCTTCTTTTGAGAAATGTCTGTTCATATCCCTTGACCACTTTTTGATGGGGTTGTTTTTTCCTTGTAAATTTATTTGAGTTCTTTGTAGGTTCTGGATATTAGCCCTTTGTCAGATGAGTAGATTGCAAAGTTTTCTCCCATTCTGTAGGTTGTCTGTTCACTCTGATGGTAGTTTCTTTTGCTGTGCAGAAGCTCTTTAGTTTAATTAGATCCCATTTGTCAATTTTGGCTTTTGCTGCCGTTGCTTTTGGTGTTTTAGACATGAAGTCCTTGCCCATGCCTATGTCCTGAATGGTATTACATAGGTTTTCTTCTAGGGTTTTTATGGTATTAGGTCTATCATTAAAAAGTCAGGAAACAACAGGTGCTGGAGAGGATATGGAGAAATAGGAACACTTTTACACTGTTGGTGGGATTGTAAACTAGTTCAACCATTATGGAAAACAGTATGGCAATTCCTCAAGGATCTAGAACTAGAAGTACCATATGACCCAGCCATCCCACTACTGGGTATATACCCAAAGGATTATAAATCATGCTGCTATAAAGACACATGCACATGTATGTTCATTGCGGCACTATTCACAATAGCAAAGACTTGGATTCAATCCAAATGTCCATCAGTGACAGACTGGATTAAGAAAATGTGGCACATATACACCATGGAATACTATGCAGCCATAAAAAAGGATGAGTTTGTGTCCTTTGTAGGGACATGGATGCAGCTGGAAACCATCATTCTCAGCAAACTATCACAAGAACAGAAAACCAAACACCGCATGTTCTCACTCATAGGTGGGAAGTGAACAATGAGATCACTTGGACTCGGGAAGGGGAACATCACACACCAGGGCCTATTATGGGGAGGGGGGTGGGGAGAGGAATTGCACTGGGAGTTATACCTGATGTAAAGGACAAGTTGATGGGTGCTGACGAGTTGATGGGTGCAGCACACCAACATGGCACAAGTATACATATGTAACAAACCTGCACGTTATGCACATGGACCCTAGAACTTAAAGTATAATAATAAAAAAAAAAAAAAGAAAATGTCTTCAGGAGAGTGCAGGTTCAGCCAATTTCGATGGCACTGTGGGGTTTTATGCTATCCTGAAATATTACACCTGGTCTTCAGCAATTTGTCAACTATTTGGCTTATTGCTTTCTACTGACATCTGGTTGCATAATTCAAAGGAGTGCTTTCTCTCACTTCTCTTCCTGTAGGTACCAGTTCTAAGACTTTGGTTTAGTTTCTTGCATTGTGAGTTCAGCTCTCAATGACTTCAAACTAAGGTACTCATTTGATGTAGTTTTGTTCTTCTTCTCTGTAAGGGTGAGAGTAATACTCTTCAAGTTTTCTACTTCCCAGGATAGAAACCATCAGCATAAAATACTGTGAACAGTGAGATTATATCTTAAAGTGAGCTTCCCTTTTGTTAATCAAAATGCTAGGGAAATATATTATGATAGCAATAATATAATTAATAATATATTACATACTATTAATAATACTTATTTAATATTTAAATTAATTAATATTATTAAAATTACAGATATTAGGCTCTTATCAAGTGTTAGACATTTTGGCCAAGAATATATGGTTAATTGTTAATCAAACCCAGACTCGTAAGACAAATGGAAAGTTCATGTAAAAAACAAGACAATGGACAACTGACTCCTTGGCTAAAAAGGCTCCTCACCCCCTTTAGCTTAGCGTCACTTTGAGTATCACATAAATCCTTAACATTAATTATCTCAAATACCTTGGTGTGGTACTTGTTTCTTTCAAAACTGAAGTGAAAACTGTGCATTAGCCAAGGAATTCATGGACCTGACAATGTAATTAAGTGCATTTGCACCTTACTTAAGACATTGTTTAAAAGAGCTCTTCGATCCTTCTTTGGAAAGAAATGCCTCCTTTCATTTTTTTTCTCGATGATTTATCAGAGTAACTCAAGTTTAGCTCAGTTCCTAATATATTATTAATTCTATATTAATTTTCAGATAAATAATAATTGTACATATTTATTAGGTACACGTGACATTTTTAAACATGCATATAATGTGCAATAATCAAATGAAGATATTCAAGACCTCAAGCATTTACTTTTTTGTGTTGAGAACATTCCAGACCTCCTCCCCTAGCTATTTTTAAAGATAGAATAAATTATTGATAGTGATACTCATTAAACTTGCAATTGAACACTAGAAATTGTTTATTCTATTGAACTATATTTTTGTACCTATTAACCAACCTGTCTTTACACCCCTACCCCACTACCCTTCCCAGCCTCTGGTAACAACCATTCTCGTCTCTATCTTTATGAGATAAAGTTTTTTAGCCCACACACATGAGTCAAAACATATGTAATATTTCTCTTTCTGTGCCTGGATTTATCCATGTTGTTTCAAATGACAGAATTTTATTCCTTTTAAAACTGAATAATATGCCACACCACATTTATTCATCCATTCATGGTCATGTAAATTGATTTCTATATTAATTTTAATATTGAGATATTACAAGGGTTGATACTTGAAGGGCTTGTTTTAGTGAATTAGAAAATGCTGAATGTTTCTATACTTACTTCCTAGTATCTCTCACAGTAATATCCGTCTATTGACTTTTGTTTCTGCTTTTCAGTAAGCTATTTTTAGGCTGGGCTTGGATGTCTGTTTTCCAGGGACATGTTTCCTAATTTTAAGATGTTCAGTCTCTTTTTTAAATGCCAGGTAAGGATCACATGGTACTACAGATTTTTCATGACCATCATGATAATTTATTATAAGGCCTTGTCTTATCAGTCTCTTCTATCTAGGCTATAAACTCCATGATGAGAAAATCTGCTGTTCTCTTATTTTCTGTTTATCTTACACATCCAGCATCACACACGGCACAATAAATATTTATTGCATAAAGACAGCAGGTACTCAAATGCTTATAAATATGCTTCACTTTCAGATTTAACCTAACTAGGAACAGAATTACATTATATTTATTTTCATATTCTCAATGGCCATTATAGATTTTGAAACATGGTAGAAAATAAGTGTCTCCTGATAAAATTAATAAATCATTCAAGTTTAACATGTTGCTCATTTAGTATTTTTTAGAGTACGGTTTGAATATTTTACATTGGATGATTTTCATCGTGTTAACTCTGACCATTTTCTCTATGTTTCCTCATTTAAATTTGCCTTTTAAACACAAATGATCAAGGCTATGTCTACAGTACACTAAAACACCTGGCTCATTCAAATAAGTGAAAGAAAACACAGTTACATAAAGGGACAAAAATATAAATAAAAATCAGTCAAATTGTTTCTCACTGCAAAGATGACATAAGCAGCTGACTGAGTGATTTCTTTCTCACTATTCAATTCCTTGATTTAACACTATTATCACACGACTTGCAAGTACGTGCATTAAGTCTTTAAGTTAGATCCAAAGGAGAATATCTCAGTGAGATTCATTTACTCTCCCTGAGTTTGGGAAGGAAGCCAATTCATTAAAAGGATGTAATACAGAACACAAAGAAAGAATGGGCAATTCTTCAACCTGGAAGTTATGTATATTTTCTCTTCCTGAAAAAAAGAATAAAAAAGTGGAAAAAGTGGATGGCCGGCATTAGGAAAGAAGTTCTAAAAATGCTGACCTCAGAAGAGATTTGAGAGATGGAGTATAGCACAATGGGCAAGTAAAATTTGTATCCAGACAAAAATCTTGAATTCAGCCAGATGCAGTGGCTCGTGCCTGTAATCTCAGCATTTCAGGAGAGTGGGGTGGAAGAATTGCTTGAAGCCAGGAGTTCAAGCTTAGGCAACATAGTGAGGCCCTATCTCTCCAAAAATACAGAAAAGTTAGCTGGGTAGGGTGGTATGTGCCTGTAGTCCCAGCTACTAGGGAGGCTGAGGTGGGAGGACTGCTGGAGGCCAAAATGTTGATGCTACAGTGAGTTGTGATCAGCCTGGGTGACAGAGTGAGACCCTGTCTCAAAACAAAACAAAACAAAAACCTTGAACTCAGAATATTTTATTGACAAAATGTTAGCTCTTGAGCCTAACCTGTATCTGTAGAGATCATTCAACAGTTAAAAAATCAGACCTTGAGGCAATTATAAATTCACAAAGAATGTATTTGCACTTTTTAGGGATAGACGTAGAACTGAACCATGACTTTTTTTTTTTTTTTTTTAATTTCTCTCTAGCACATAATTTCACCTGCTCATCCCTCATAAATCAGAAAGTTACTGATGGTGCACATAGTGTTATGCTTATATTTGATATCACAATATCTTAATTCTGTGTCTGTCACATATAAAGGCAGACAATAAATAAATGTAGAATTGGCACTATTTGAACAGTAGAGAATGTTCTACACTTTTGTTTATATTTATTTTTTCGGGGGATTGGAGTCTCACTCTGTCGCCCAGGCCAGAGTGCAGTGGCGCAACCTCGGCTCACTGCAAGCTCTACCTCCCGGGTTAATGCCATTCTCTTGCCTCAGCCTCCCCCGTAGCTGGGACTATAGGTGCCCGCCACTACACCTGGCTAATTTTTTTTTTTTTTTTGTATTTTTAGTAGAGACGAGATTTCATTGTGTTAGCCTGGATGGTCTCGATCTCCTGACCTCGTGATCCACCTGCCTCGGCCTCCCAAAGTGCTGGAATTACAGGCGTGAACCACCATGTGCCCGGCCCTACACTTTTAAAAACAAGTGAATTTTTTGTTAATTGTATTTTATTTGCTTTGCTTATTTCAGATGCCATTATTTCCAGAAAGTTTGGGATTGTAACTGGCTTTCCTTGATATCACTTCTGCATAAATAAGCACCAAAGAGATTGGCAGAAGAGTCTAGAGAGGAATTTTTAAAAATCTGGAATGAATAAATATTGTTTTTTACTTTGGTATTTTGTTAACCCCCAATTCTGCAAAAGTCAAAGAACATGGGAAACTAAGAAGCTCTAGAAATTGGGTTGTCACCACAATAACAATTGAGCTAACAGGAATTGTCTAAAGCAACTATATTGAGACTCTGGAATATAATAAAGTACTTTTGCAGTATCCAGGGAAGAGCTTGAAAAAGACACTGGTATATTTTGGTAAACTTTAGTGACTATCCACATTATGTGTAGCAACTATCATATCCCATCTGGTAGCCCTACAATCAGAAGCCATGAGAATGATGGCTTGTGCTCCTGATACGGCTTGCTGGTTTCAGGGTGGGCATAAAGGAGCTCGTCTTTCAAAAATTACATTTGTGGTTTTTTTAATTGCTGCTCATTGCTCTTCATCACTAAGAGAAAGGCACAGAGGTCAACCATTCTTTTAATAATCATGGAGCAAAGCAGGGTCATAGCTGAGAGGCAATTACAGAGACAGCCCTTTTCTTTTCTATTTTTTCTATTTTTGGAGTCAGAAATTTATGGAAATATTCACCGCATCACTGACTGCAGAGACAATGGAATAGAAAATTCATTGACCACATACAGCGATGAATATACACTTTAAAAAACTAGTTTGGAAAAGACAAACAGGTATCTTAAGTCCTAAAGAAGAGAAATCAGCAATTTCTGAGGATTGGGAGGATTAGATTTCTAGAGTTAAGACAACATAAAACTCAGAATATCCAGATTCAACAGCAAAACAACAACAACAAACATAGAGAGAGACAGGAAATATGGAGCAATTGCAAGAAAAAATAATTTGACAGAAAATATTCCTACCAAGCTGAGATGCAGACATTAGCATAAAATAGTTAAATCAGCTGTCTTAAAAATTTTCAATGAGGTAAAGGAAAATATTGGAAACAACTATAAAAATTGGGAAAACAATGTCTAAAAAATACAAATATCAACATACAGATACACATTATAGAAAAGAACCAAGCAGAAATATAGAAACTGAAAGTTACAAGAATTGAAATGAAAACTTCACCAGGTGGGTTCAATAGCAGATTTGAGGAAACAAGAAAGAATCAGCAAGGTTTCAGGTAGTACAATGGAAATTATCTAGTCTGAGGAGTGGAAAGAAAAATGTCTGAATAAAAATGGACAGACCCTGAGGTTCTTGTGAGATACCATCAGCGGTGGCAATATTTGCATTATAAGAATCCCAGGATAGGATAAAGGGAAATGGGGGAAAAAACAAGAAAATAATATGTAAAATGTTCACAAATCTAATGGAAGACATGATTATACACATCCAAGAAATTAAATTAACTCCAAACAAAATACATTTTAAGATACACAGTGAGACACATTATAGTTAATCATTAGGATCCTAAAGCAAAGAGACTTTTGAAAGCTGAATGAGAACCAAAACTTGTCACATATAAGAGATTCTCAGTAAAAATAAGAACTAATATCTACGTGTTGGCCATGGTTCAGTGGGATTATGTATTTTAAATTCTGAAAGAAAAAAACCTCTCAACTAGGAATCTGTATCCAGAAAAAAAATCTATCAAGAATGAGGAAGAATTTCATACATTTCTAGATAAGCAAAGCATTGAATAATCAAGCTCCTGAAGTAGAGGGATAAATAAAGAATCCTAAAGAAACAAATGTCATACAATGAACCCTCCAATGCATCTGGCAGCAGTTTACAGTCCAGAAGAGAGGGGCATGATGTATTTAAACTGGAGGAAAATATCTCTTATCCTAGAATTGTGTATCTGTCAAAATACCCTTCAGACATGAAGGAGAAATAAAGACTTTCCAAGACAAATAAAAGTTGAGGGATGCCATCAATCTGTTCTACAAGAAATGCTAAAGGAAGTACTTCAATCAGAAAGAAAAGGATTGTGATGAGCAATAAGTAATCACCTAAAGCTACAAAATACACTTGTAATGGTAGGTACACAGGAAAACAGAATGTTGTAACACTGTAATTGTGGTGTGTAAACTACTCTTATCCTCAGTACAAAAACTAAGTAATTAACCAATCAAAAATAATAACTTTAACAACTTTTCAAGACATAGTACAATAAGATATAAATAAAGGAACAAAAAGTTAAAAACAGGAGTGGATAAAATTAAGGCATAGAGTATTTATTAGTTTTCTTTTTGCTAGCATATTTGTTTATGCAAATAGTGTTTTTAGTTTTTATCAGGTTAAAGTAATGGGTTATAAGTTAGTATTTGCAAGCCTCATGGAAACATCGAGTCACAAACTATACAATGGATGCAAAAAAAGTAAAAAGAAATCATATCAACAAAGAAAACTTCAAATAAACATTCTAACAATGCTTTTTAAAGATGCAGAAAAGTAAGAGCAAACCAAAGCCAAAAATAGTAGAAGAAAATAAATAAATAATAAAAATTAGAGCAGAAATAAATGAATTTGAAATAAAAACAATACAAAAAATAATGAAACAAATGCTTGTTTTTTGAAAAGTTAAGCAAAATTGACAAACTTTTGGCCAGACCACCAAAGAAAAAAAAATCCAAATAAAATAATACATGAAAAAGTAGGCATTACAATTGATACAGTAGGAATCCAAATGATTATTACTACTGTGTGCAACTTATGCCAATAAGATGGAAAATCTAGAAGAAATGGATAAATTTCTAGACACATACAACCTACCAAGATTAAACCATGAAGAAATCCAAAACCTGAACAGACCAACAAGTAATGAAATTGAAGCCATAATAAGAAATCTCCCAGTAAAGAAAAGCCCAGGACTCAATGACTTACCAATTATATTCTTCATAGAATTAGAAAAATATCTATTTTAAAATTCAAATGGAACCAAAACAAGAACCCAAGTAGCCAAGGCAATCCTAAGCAAAAAGAGCAAATCTGGAGGCATCGTGTTACCTGATTTCAAACTATATTGCAAGGCTGCAGTAAACAAAAAAGCATGGTACTGGTACACAGACACACACACCAGTGGAACAGAACAGAAAGCCAAAAAATAAAGCCACACACTTAGAATGATCTGACCATCAATCAAGGTGGCCAAAACAGGAAATGGGGAAAGGCCTTCCTATTCAATAAATGATCCTGGGATAACTGGATAGCCATATGCAGAAGATTGAAATTGGACACGTTCCTTATGACTTTTACAAAAATCAATTGAGGATGTATTAAATATAAAACCTAACACCATAAAATAAAGTCTGTCAGACAACCTATGAAATACCATTCTGGACATAGGCCCTGGAAAAGACTTCACAACAAAGATGCCAAAAGCAATTGCAATGAACATTAAAATTTACAAATGGGACCTAACTAAACTAAAGAGCTTCTGTACAGCAATAGAAACCATCATCAGAGTAAGCAGACAACCTACAGAATGGGAGTAAATATTTGCAAAATATACATCTGACAGAAATCTAATATAAAGAATCCACAACAAAATTAAATTAATGAGTAAAAATTAAACAACCCAATTAAAAAGTGGGCAAAGGACATGAATAGACTCTTCAAATGTCGTGAAAATGGCCATACTGCCCAAGGTAATTTATAGATTCAATGCCATCTCCATCAAGCTACCAATGAGTTTCTTCACCGAATTGGAAAAAACTGCTTTAAAGTTCATATGGAACCAAAAAAGAGCCTGCATTGCCAAGACAATCCTAAGTCAAAAGAACAAAGCTGGAGGCATCACGCTATCTGACTTCAAACTATACTACAAGGCTACAGTAACCAAAACAGCATGGTACTGGTACCAAAACAGAGATATAGACCAATGGAACAGAACAGAGTCCTCAGAAATAATACCACACATCTACAGCCATCTGATCTTTGACGAACCTGACAAAAACAAGAAATGGGGAAAGGATACCCTATTTAATAAATGGTGCTGGGAAAACTGGCTAGCCATAAGCAGAAAGCTGAAACTGGATCCTTTCCTTACTTCTTATACGAAAATTAACTCAAGATGGATTAGAGACTTAAATGTTAGACCTAATACCATAAAAACCCTAGAAGAAAACCTAGGTAGTACCATTCAGGACATAGGCATGGGCAAGGACTTCATGTCTAAAACACCAAAAGCAATGGCAACAAAAGCCAAAATTGACAAATGGGATCTAATTAAACTAAAGAGCTTCTGCACAGCAAAAGAAACTACCATCAGAGTGAACAGGCAACCTACAGAATGGGAGAAAATGTTTGCAATCCACTCATCTGACAAAGGGCCAGAACCTACAAATAAACAAATTTACAAGAAAAAAACAAACAACCCCATCAAAAAGTGGGCAAAGGATATGAACAGACATTTCTCAAAAGACATTCATACAGCCAACAGACACATGGAACAATGCTCATCATCACTGGCCATCAGAGAAATGCAAATCAAAACCACAGTGAGATACCATCTCACACCAGTTAGAATGGCAATCCTTAAAAAGTCAGGAAACAACAGGTGCTGGAGAGAATGTGGAGAAATAGGAACACTTTTACACTGTTGGTGGGATTGTAAACTAGTTCAACCATTATGGAAAGCAGTATGGCAATTCCTCAAGGATCTAGAACTAGAAGTACCATATGACCCAGCCATCCCATTACTGGGGATATACCCAAAGGAATGTAAGTCAGGCTGCTATAAAGACACATGCAGATGTATGTTTACTGCGGCACTATTCACAATAGCAAAGACTTGGAATCAATCCAAATGTCCATCAGTGACAGACTGGATTAAGAAAATGTGGCACATATCCACCATGGAATACTATGCAGCCATAAAAAGGGATGAGTTAGTGTCCTTTGTAGGGACATGGATGCAGCTGGAAACCATCATTCTCAGCAAACTATCACAAGAACAGAAAACCAAATACCGCATGTTCTCACTCATAGGTGGAAACTGAACAATGAGATAACTTGGACTCGGGAAGGGGAACATCACACGGGCCTATCATGGGGAGGGGGGAGGGGGGAGGGATTGCACTGGGAGTTATACCTGATGTAAATGACAAGTTGATGGATGCTGACGAGTTGATGGGTGCAGCACACTAACATGGCACAAGTATACATATGTAACAAACCTGCACATTATGCACATGTACCCTAGAACTTAAAATATAATAATGCAATTAAAAAAAAAAGAACACATACATGCAACCAAGAAGCTTATCAAAAAATGATCAGTATTACTTATCATTAGAGAAATACATATCAAAACCACAATAAGATACTTACACCAGTCAAAATGGCTATTAAAAAGTCAAAAAATAACAGATGACATTGAGGTTGTAGAGAAAAGGGAACACTGGTGGGAATGTAAATTAGTTCAGCCCCACGAAAATTTGAAGGTTTCTAAAACAACTTACAATAACCATTTGATTGACCAATATTGTTATTGGGTATATACCTAAAGAAATATAAATTGTTCTAGCATACAGAGACATGCATGCAGATGTTTATCACAGCACTATTCACAATAGCAGCAGGGCAGACATGGAGTCTATCTAAATGCCCATCAATGGTAGACTGGATAAATAAAGTGTAGGCTGGATGTGTTGGCTCATGCCTGTAATCCCAGCACTTTGAGAGGCTGAGGCAGGTGCATCACCTGAGATTGGGAATTTGAGACCAGCCTAGCCAACATGGTGAAACCCCATCTCTACTAAAAAAAAATACAAAAATTAGCCAGGCATGGTGGCAGATGCCTGTCATCTCAGCTACTCAGGGAGGTGAGGCAGGAGAATCATTTGAACTCAGGAGGCACAGGTTGCAGTGAGAAGATATTATGCCACTGCACTCCAGCCTGGGTGACAGAGTGAGACTCCCTTTCAATAAAAATAAAAAAGGAAAATGTATATGAGGTATACATACGCATGGAATACTACACATCCATGAACAGAATATCATGTCTTTGCAGCCTCATTGATGCAGCTGGAGGCCACTATTCTAAGTGAACTACATAGGAACAGAAAACCACTTATATGTGAGATCTAGACATTGAGAATAAATGGGCTGGGTGCAGTGACTCATGTCTGTAATCCCGGCACTTTGGAAGGCCAAGGAGGGCGGATCAGGTGATCAGAACTTTTGAGACCAGCCTGGCCAACATGCAAAACCACACCTCTACTAAAAATATACAAAAATTAGCCGGGCATAGTGGTGCACACCTGTAGTCCCAGCTACTCAGAAGGCTGAGGTGGGAGAGTCACTTGAACCTGGGAGGTGGAGGTTGCAGTGAGCCAAGATTGTGCCACTGCACTCCAGCCTGGGTGACAGGTGAAACTCTGTCTCAGGAAAATAAAATTAAATAAATGAATAAACATGGAGAACACATGGACACCAAGAAGTGAACAACAGGCACCAGGGTCTCCTTAAGGATGAAGAGTGGGAGGGGGCGAGAGGATCAGAAAACTACTTTTCAAGTACCATGTTTATTACCTGGGTGATGAAACAATCTGCATGCCAAACTCCTGTGATATGCAATTTTCCTATATAAGAAACCTGCACGTTCCCCTGAATGCATAACAAAAGTTAAAAACGTAAAATAATAAAAAAAGAATGAAATGCTTAGGAATAAACTTAACCAAGGAGGAGAAAGACTTAAAAACTGAAAACTACAAAAGATTCCTGAAAGAATTTGAAGAAGATCTAAATAGATGGAAAGATACCTGTGTTCATGGATTGGAAGATATAATACTGTAGATTCAATCCCAGTGATAAACCCAAAGGTGTTTCTTACAGAAATAAAATCTTAAAATTCACATGAAATCCCCAGAAACTGAGTAGCTAAAACAATTTTGAAATAAACACAGTAAATTTGTAGGACTTACACTTCCTGATCCCCAAAATCAACATAAAGCTATACTTATCTAAACAGTGTGATACTGGCATTAAGTACACATGCAGACCATTGAAACAGAGTAGATGGCTTAGTAATAATCTACACATACATGGCTGAGTTTCAACAAGGTAGGAAGACCATATAATTGGGAAAGTACATTCTTTTCAACAAAAGTTTCTGAGGAGACTGAATATTCACATGCCAGTGAATGAAGTTAGACCCTGATATGGTTTAAATTTTTGTCCCCACCCAAATCTCATGTTGAATTGTAATCCCCAACACTGGAAGTGGGGCCTGGTGGGAGGTGATTGAATCATCAGGGCAGATAGCCCTCTTGGTGCTATTCTCATGGTAATGAGTGCGTTCTTGTGAGATGTGGTTATTTGAAAGTGTGTGACACTTCACCTCCACTCTTTCTTTCTCCTGCTCTGGCCTTGTGAAGTGCTGGGTTCTCCTTCAACTTCTGCTATTGAGAGGTGGTAATGTGCTAGCAGCCCTCACTCTTGGTGCCTCCTTGGCCTCTGCATACTCTCTGTTGGCGTTTGAGGAGCTCTTCAGCCCGCCACTGCACTGTGGGAGCCCCTCTCTGGGCTGGCAAGGCTGGGGCTCCCTCTGCTTACAGGGAGGTGTGGAGGGAGAAGCAGGGGCAGAAACCGGGACTGTGTGCGGTGCTGGCGGGCCAGCGTGAGTTTCGGATGGGTGGGGTCTTGGTGGGCCCTGCACTCAAGAGTGGCCAGCTGGTGCCACCAGCCCTGGGCAGTGAGGGACTTAGCACCTGGGCCAGCAGCTGCAGAGGGTGTGCTGGGTACCGCAGCAGTGCCGGCCCACTGGCGCTGCACTTAAATTCTGGCCAGGCCTCAGCTGTCTCCTTGCGGGGCAGGGCTTGGGATCTGCAGTCCACCATGCCCTAGCCTCCCCCCTACCCCCACTGTGGGCTTCTGCGAAGCCCTAGTCTCCCCGATGGGCACCGTCCCCTGGGCGCCCTGTCCCATCAACCGCCCAAGGGCTGAGGAGTGCAGGCGCAGCTGGGGACTGCTGGGCAGCTCCACCTGCAGCCCTGATTGGGGATCCCCTAGGTGAAGCCAGCTGGGCTCCTGAGTCTAATGGGGACATGGAGAACCTTTACGTTTAGCTAAGGGATTGTAAATACACCAGTGGGCACTCTGCGTCTAGCTCAAGGTTTGTGAATGCACCAATCAGGACTCTGTCTAGCTGACCTGGTGGGGACTTGGAGGACTTTTCTGTCTAGCACTCTGTGTGTAGCTAAAGGATTGTAAATACACCAATCAGCACACTGTGTCTAGCTCAGGATTTGTAAGTACACCAATCAGCACCCTGTGTCTAGCTCAAGGTTTGTAAACACAGCAATCAGTGCTCTGTGTCTAGCTAACCTAGTGGGGACTGGGAGAACTTTTATATCTAGCTAGAGGATTTTAAATGCACCAACCAGCACTCTGTGTCTAGCTCAGGGATTGTAAATGCACCAATCAGCACCCTGTCAAAATGGTCCAATCAGCTCTCTGTAAAAGGGACCAATCAGCAGGATGTGGGTGGGGTCAGATAAGGGAATAAAAGTGGGCTGTGGGAGCCAGCCAGCAGCAACCCGCTGGGGTTCCCTTCTCCACTTTGGAGGCTTTGTTCTTTTTCTCTTTGCAATAAATCTTGCTGCTGCTCACTCTTTGGGTCCACACTGCGTTTATGAGCTGTAACACTCACCAGAAAGGTCTACGGCTTCACTCCTGAAGTCAGTGAGACCACGAACCCACCAGAAGGAGGAAACTGCAGACACATCTGAACATCTGAAGAAACAAACTCTTGACTACCATCTTTAAGAACTGTAACACTCACAGCGAGGGTTCACGGTTTCGTTCTTGAAGTCAGCGAGACCAAGAACCCACCAATTCTGGACACATTATGATTTTAAGTTTCTTGAGGCATCACCAGAAGCTGAGCAGATGCTGCCATGTTTTCTGTACACCCTGCAGAACTGTGTCCCAATTAAACCTCTTTCTTTACACATTACCCACTCCCAGGTATTTCTTTAGAGCAGTGTGAGAACTAAAACAGACTCTTACTTTTCAGCATATATAAAACTTAACCCAAAATTGATAAAAAGATCTAAACTTCTAAGAGCTAAAAGTCTTAAAAAGAAAATAAGTGAAAAATCTTCATGACCTCATATTAGACAGTAAATTCTGAAGTGTGACACCAAAACTTAAAGAAAAAATAGACAATTTGAAATTCATAAAAATAATTTTTTAAATATGTGCATCAAAGGACAATATCAAGAGAATGAAAAAACAGTTCACACAATAAGAGAAAATATTTCCTTTTTTATTTTATTTTATTCTCTTTTTTGGGGGATTTTAAGGAGCAAAATGTTTAATAGGCAAGAAATAATAAAGAAAGAAGAAAAGGGGAAAACAGCTTCCCCATGCAGAAATAGAGGGAGGACGGCTCGGAACAAAGAGACCCAGTGAGAAAATATTGTCAAGTGATGTTTCTCAGAATAAATGAATAGCTAGGATGTTTAAAAAACGTTACAACTCAACAATAAAAAATACCAGCCCAATTCAAAAATGAAAAAAGGACTTGAGTAGACATTTCTCCAAAGAAGATATATCAATGGCCAATAAGCACATCTAAAGATGTTAAACATTATTAGTCATTAAGGAAACACAAATCAAAGCTACGAACAAGTACCACTCTATATTAATTAGAATGGCCATTAAACCAATTAATTTTAATTAATAACAAGTGTTGGAAAGGCTGTGGAGGAATTGGGACGCTTGTACATTGCTGCTCAGAAATGCAAAATGGTATAGTTGCCATGAGAAACAGTTTGGCAGTTTCTAAAATAGTTGAACATAGATTTATCATACTACTTAGCAGTTCCACTCCTAGGTATATACTCCAAAGAATTGAAAAATGGAATTCAGATAATTATACACTAATGCTTATAGCAGCCTTAATTATAATAACCAAAAGTTGTAAATAACAAAGTGTCCTTCAGCAGATAAACGGATAAACAAATGTGGTATATATAAACATACAATCAAATGTTATTAAACCCTGAAAAATGGGTGCAGTTTTGATACAAGCTATGATGTGAATGGATCTTGAAAATGACAGGATAAATGAAATAACCCAGAAACAAAAGAACAGATGTTGCTCTGATGCTATATATATTTAGAATCTATAGCAGGCAAATTCATAACAGTAGAATAAAGTAAAATAGAGTTTACCAGGGACTGGGAGAGGGAAAAAGAGTTATTGCTTAATGGGTAGATAATTTGAGTTGATGAAAATGTTCTGGAAATATATATTGGTAATCATTAAAGAGCATTATAAATTGCCTCAGTGCCACCAAATTGTATACCTCGGAATTGTTGAAATGGTAGATTTTGTGTGTATTTTCCCTATTAAAAAAAAATTTAAGGGTACTGAGAAGCTAGTAGAGATGACTTACAGAATTTCTTGTAGAATGTATTCGTAAAAGTGGGGAATCATGGCTTTGTGTTGATAGCCTAAATTGTAAACTCTTTGGACTGTTCAGTCACATGCCACAAGTTCTATTAATTCCTATTTGGTCCTTCAAAGAACAATTCAAATTATTTTCCTATGTATGTCCATAGCCATCTATGTATACGTGAACTATTCATTCATCTATATGATGAACAGCACTTTCAAATGCCTATTCTGTAGACACTCAGTAACTTCCAGGCACCTATGCATTTCACTGCCTTTTACCAGAAATACCTTCTCTGTAGGGATATATTCTTTTCAGTAGGGATATATTCTTTTCAGTTCTGTATCATCAATGACTAGAAAAATACCTACAGCTTTGTGGCTGTAATTTAACTTTCGTAATGAATAGAAATGAAAATGAAAACAAAATAAACTCTAAATGAGAGTCAAAATTATTTGGTAAAGATGTTGGTTAAGCAACAGCTTAGAAAAGTAGGAAAAGGTTTCTTTCTGGTTTGAGTTTTTAGGAAAGAAAAATCTCCACTGTAAAATTGATAGATGCTCCTATTAACTAAAGTCATTAAGAATCAATATTTAAATTATTTCACAAATATTGATGTAAACTAAGTTAATTAACTTTTGGTATAGAATATTGAGGCCAGTATAATCTCAATCAATCAACATATATGTGTTCACACAAGGAAGTCAGTGGGTACTGAGATGAAATTCATCATACAGGTAGATGAAAAGTCTGATATAGGAATACCAAGACCCAGAAATTAAGGTTAATGCCTTCCTTTACAGAAGAACTAAAACCAAGTTAAAGATTAGAGCTATTACAAAGCTGTGAGAATTCAGTTAGAAAGTGTTTTTTGTGCAATACACATTAAAATGTAAGAAACGGCACAAAAATTTTAAAGTTCTGTGGTGGCTTGACTAATGGACATTAAAAAACATACCTATAGAAACAATGAAATGCAAATGGCCAGGTGTTACTATGCACTAAGTCACAGACACCTGATAATCTCAGCCTACTCATTTACTTCTCTTAATTCTACTTCATTTAAGATAAATTTAAAGAAATAGATTCTACAGTGTCTAGCACACAATAGGGCAGCAGAATCTAGTGGCTCAGAGCATGAACTTTAGAACCGGAATGATGGATCAAACTCTCTCTTTTTTTTTTTTCCTAGCGATACAATCCTTGGCAAGTTACTTTATTCTCTGGCCCTTAGATTTCCCATAACCATGAGCTAAATATTCTGTCTTCCTAAAAGCCTTGTTGTAAAGATTGGATGAGATAATGGAAGCACCATTTTTACATTAATGCTTGACATATAGTGTTACATAAGCATTTATGTGTGTTTTAAAATTTATCACAAAACTATATGAAATACAATCATATACTAAAAGTAATACAGAAGTCATGGATGGGAATATTTGTGACATGAAGAATGTGTTTTAATGTGTATACCTATCCTTTGTCTATATGTGAATTGCAGTTTTGATTCTAAGTGTTTCCAGAACCCAACATAAGGAGCAGATCACTTACTTTTTTTTTCACTGGTATCATACAATAAAACATAAATCAACTGTTTAGTGGATGAATAACTGTTCATGGTGTTGAAGCTAGCTGTTTCTTCCAAGTTTACTTCCAAAGAGGAATGCTCTAGATCAATAAAAATGCCCTCAGTGACAGGCCCACAACAGACACAGCTGCCCACTTTCAAGAGCTGTTTTGGGAGGAGGCTGTGGACCTCTTCCTCAAATCCCTTTCAATCAAAGCCCATCTGTGCAGATTTATGGTCTTCAAAGTCTGCCTTCTGACTATTATTCTTTTGTGACTTGGGCAATTAGAAGGAAACAAAGATTAATGCACTATAATACCTCTGAAATGTCAAGTTTAAAGTTGGATTTTCAGGCAGAGAGGCTCAATTGCGTTAGAATTAGACTTTTATTGAAATACTGTAGGGTTTTTTGTCCCCTATGATTCAGGTTGCCCAAAAGGCTATTTATTTCCAATATACTGATAAGCACCTTTAGACATCAACTTTCTCACTAAAATAGGCTAAATAGAAGTCTCATTGGTAAGTACTAGCCAGAGCAACTAGGCATGAGAAAGAAAAAAAGGAATTGACATCAGAAAGGAGGAAGACAAATTGTCCCTGTTTGCAGATGACATAATGTTATATAGAGAATCCTTCATACTCCACCAAAAAAAACCTATTATACTAATAAACAAATTCAGTACAATTGCAACATACAAAAAAGCAAACAAAATTCAGTAGCACTTTTATATGCCAATGGTGAACTATCTCCAAAAAAAAATCAAGCTAGCAATCCAATTAAAATAGCTACCCAAAACCCTACAGATACATTTAACCAAGGAGGTGGAAGATCTCTCTACAATTAAAACAATAAAAAATTGATGAACTAAATTGAAGTGGACATTAATAAATGAAAAGATATCCTTTGTTCACAGACCGGAAGAATTCATATTGTTAAAATGTTTGTACTACCCAAAGCAATATACAGTCCCTATCAAAATACCAATGACATTTTTCCTAGAAATAGAAAAAAACATTCTAAAATTGGTATGAAACCACAGAAGACACTGAACAGTTAAAACAACCTTTATAAAAGAATTAACCAGGAGTCATCATACTATCTGACTTTAAAATACTCTACATAGCAAGCATAACCAAAACCTCATGTTACTTGCTTAAAAACAGACACATGGACCAATGGAACAGAATAGAGAACCAGGAATATATATATAGACATTTATAGTCAATTTGTTTTTGAGAACGGTGCCAAGAATACACATTGGGGAAAGGACAGTCTCTTCAGTAAATAGTGCTGGTAAAATTGGATATCCATATGTGGAAGAATTAAATTAGGCCCTAATGAAATTAGTTTTCACCACTTACAAAAATCAATGCAAAAACAGATTACAGATTAAAATAAAAGACGCAAAACTATGAAACTACTGGAAGAAAACATAGGAGAAACACTATAACATTGGCCTGGGCAAGTGCTTTTTGGATAAGACCTCAAAAGCACAGGCAACAAAAGCAAATATAGACAAATGGGATTATATCAAACTAAAATGCTTCTGCACAAAAAAAAACTACCAATAGAGTGAAGAGACATCCTACAAATGAGAGGAAATATTTACAGACTGTGCATCTGGTAAGGGATTAATATCCAGAACTCAACTCTATAGAAACACAAAACAGACAATCAACAAATAATCCAATTAAAAATGAGCAAAAGATCTGAATAGACATTCCTTAAAGAAGACATTCAAATGGCCAATAGGTATATGAAAAGGTGCCCAATATTGTTAATCATCAAGGAAATGCAAATCAAAACCACAATGAGATATCCCCTCACCCCAGTTAGAATGGTTATTATCCATAAGGCAAAAAGTAACAAATAGGGCAAGAATGTGGAGAAAGAAGAACTCTTATACATGGTTGTTGAGAATGTAAATTAGTACAGCCATTATGTACAACAGTATAGAGGTTTCTAAAAAATTAGAGCTACCATATGATCAAATAATCTCACTCGGGATATATATCCAAAGGAAATGAAGTCAACGTATCAAAGAGAATTTGAACTCTCATGTTTATTGCAACAATATTCACAATAACCAAGATATACAATAAACCTAGTATCCATCATGAATGGACATTAGATGATGAATGGATACTAAAATGTGGCATATAACACAATAAAATAATATTCAGGCATAAAAATGGATGAAAGCCTGTCATCTGTAACAACACGGATGAACCTAGAGACATTATGTGAATTGACATTACCCATACACAGATGGACAAATACTGCAGGATCTCACTTACATATGAAATTTCAAAGTCCATCTCACAGAAGTAGAGAGTACAATAGTGGGTATCAGACTGGAAAGGATAAGTGGGAGGGGAGCTTGGGGAGAGCTTTGTCAATGGGTACAAGTTTACATTTAGATGGGAGGAGTAATTTTTGGTTTGCTATTGCACAGTAGGATGACTATGTTTATGATTACGTTTATCCATTGTATATTTCAAAATAACTAGAAAAAAGGGTTTTGAATATTTTCACTACAAAGAAATGACAAGTGTTTGGGTGATGGATATGCTAATTACCCTGAATCGATCATTACACAACGTATACATATACTGAAACTTCACACCATAGCCCATAAATGTGTATAATTATTATGTGACAGTTAAGAACAAAAAAACTTAGAAAAGCAATGTATTGATTGTTTAAGGATGATGAAACAGTTGAATAAATTGACTTGAAATACCAACATTTTCTCTGAAATAAACTAGATAGAAACCTATTTTTTCAACTATATTCCTTGGAGTACTAAAACACATACAGAAAAATGAGTGAGACTTTGTGAAGTCTAAACTGAATGTCTCTATATGCATGTTTAAAAATAACCAAAATATTGTTTTGAAAAAATACACTTTAATTAACGGACTTAACTTATATTTAATAAGTGCATATTATTTGCTCAGAACTTTGGAAAATTAAAAATAATGGACTGAGTTTTTGCCCATGAAGAATGTAGAGGGTAGTAATTCAGTGGTCTTTTTGTATAACGTTTCTTCGATCCCTTTAAGTACTGAGCTGTGTGAAATGTGTTGATCATGTTTAAATTGCTGACAAAACATTTTAAAGAAAAAGATAAATCAGGACAGTAAAACGATCTAAATCAATTACCAGATTAACTGGTTCATGTAAATTACTGAAGGGAAACCTGTGGCCAGAGGCCAAAGCTGGCTTTAATTTAGCAGCCTGTTTTTAAAGAGTAGGGAAAAACCTTCCTCAGTTGACTTGCCCTGGCTGAGCTGTTAGTAGTGTCCACAGAAGGAAAGATGGAGAGTTTAGACATCTCTTAGTGTTAAACATATGGTGGGCACGTGGAGAAATCATAATAATGGGAAATAACTTTCTAAATATGGTTCAGCAACGGGCTGGGATAAAGCCAGAAAAACGACTTTTGTTTTCTTTCCTACCATAATGATGTTTCTGTTTTCTTTTTGTGACCCATTACTGCCTGTGTTTTTCTCTCTCTCTTTTTTTTTTTCACTTTATCTCAACTTCTTACCTAACCTCTTTTCTTTGTCCTTTTTTTCCTTTTTCTATTTCATGTCCACTTTTTCCAATGAATTTCCAGTCTACTTCATCAACTTACTTTCTCTCTTAACTGGCCTCTATATGTTTTAATATGTTTTCAACTTAAAAGTTTGAAGACTTCTCAACTTACTTTCTCTCTTAACTGGCCTTTATATGTTTTAATATTTTTTTCAATTTAAAAGTTTGAAAACTCATTTTATTTTATTTTATTTTTAAGACAGGATCTGGTTCTGTTTCCCAGACTGGAGTGCAGTGATGCTATCATGGCTCACTCACTGCAGCCTTGACCTCCCAGGCTCAAGCAATCCTCCCACCCGAGCCTCCAGAGTAGGTGAGACTACAGGTGCACACCACCATGCCCAGCTAAATTTTGTATTTTTCTGTTGATATAGGGTCTCTCTATGTTGCCCAGGCTGGTCTCAAACTCTTGGGCTCAAGCGATCCATGGGCGTTGGTCTTCCAAAGTGCTGGGATTACAGACATTAGTCACTATGTCCAACCCTAAACCACTTTTTAATTGTGTGTGTCTGTTTGTTTGTTTGTTCCTCTTAACTTAACACATCCTCCTGCTAAGCTGAAACTGCAGATTTTGGCTAGAGTTTTGAGATGGCCATTATCTGATGGCCCCACCTGAGCAAGTCCTTTTATTTTGGGGGCTTCAGCTTCCTCATCAGCAATGTCAGTGTCAGTCTAAATGAGCTCTAAGATGCTGGTACTTTTAGCACTCCATAGTCATTTTTAAATGATTTTATTAGTAGCTATTTTTTAAGCATTTAGTGAAGTACTGAAAATTGCCCGAGGGTTATTGGGATGAAATTTATATTAGGTTAATCAAAGTGAGGGAAAGATGCAATTATCAATATGGCTATATTACATAGAGTCCCTCATTATCTTTTGTACAGGTTAAGAGGTGGAGTGCTGTATAGCTTGAAATGCATATTTTTCCCTCAGACTCCTGGAGAAATTGTTGCCTGTACTGGTTACATTATGGTTTTCACAAAATGTTTCTGACCGGTATTTGAGTGAGAATGTAAGAGATATAATATGTCTGATGTCTGATAGAATTGGGGTAAAATAGAAATAACTAGGCCTTCACAGGGTGACAGAAGCATATTTTTTGCCAGTGAGGCTCATGAGTTACTTCCATGATTCATTTTTACATAAGGTATTAGATTCTGATTTAGTTGGTAATTTTGTGAAAAACATTTTGTTTAACAAAACCTAAATTTTACACGTTAAGTGAGCTACATAGAACAATTGTCCATTCACTGATTCATTCCATTAATCTACTAACTTACTCCTGAACTCACTCACTAATTCTGAGGAGATCCCTTGAAATCTGAACTTAGAGAGAAGGCATTGCGTGGGATTTTCTGATGAATTTAAATTGTCTCTTAATTGGTTCACAGTTCAAAAGTGAGATGCACACATTCACTAATGAGTACAATACTGTCAAGAGTTCTATTTTACATATTCACTTAAGGTAACCCGATGCCTCAAAAAAGGGAAAGGTAGGCATTTCCTAAGAAAATGATACAAAAAGAGACTTCAGGAAGGAGGTCATTAGTTGTTATCAATCTTGAAATATAAGTTGTTTATATTTCAGATGGGCAAGGACATTGAAGTGTTCTATACAGAAGCAGAATGAATAAAGACATCCTGGAAGACAACTTCTTGGCTTGCTAAAAGTTTTAAATTATTCTATTCCGTAGATTCCTATGCTAAGTAATATTTCTAAAAGTGTGTGTGTGGGGTGCGGGGGCAGTGGTGGCTAACTTGACCCCAGGGGCACCTGGAATTTCTAGAGACATTTTTGATTGTCGTAACTGGCGTTGGTCCAGGGTGGCCACTGGTATCTAATATCTAGAAGACAGAGATGCTGCTAAGCATCCTGTAGTGCATGGGCAGTCCCATGTCCCCACACCAGGAACTGTATACTCCAAAATATCAGTAGTGTCAAGGTTCAGAAATCTGGTTATAAGGTGTAAAATATAAAGGGAAAAAAGCCAATGCAGAATGAGAGATGGGGGAGATAGCACACCATGACAGCCTTTTATACTATGCTAAGAAGTTTGGACATTACTACCAAAGATGAATACCAAAACGATTTAATATTGTTTTCTTTTCTAAGAAATACCATTCTGATCTATAACAGCAACTTTGCAAATAAGGGACCAAAGTCCAGGCAGCTTGTTGATTGTTCATTGACTAATCAACATTAAGTGAATTATTAAGCAAATTCAGATTTGAGTAGACTGTGACTTTAGTAATATCATTTATCCCATTTGGGTCTCAATTATCTTATTCCTAAAATGAAAAGTCTGAAATAGACAATCTAATGGGCCATCAAGTATTAAAATTCTAAGATAGTATGTCTGTGAAAAAATGTAATGTGGTGAAGAATTGGTTTATATTTATATGCCGATGTTAATCTTAGTCACACACATAAAGAAGCACATATACTCATCTATATGCACACACATATACTCATCTATACTTTACCTCTCAACCTTCCTGACACAGATTTATAAATGCACAGACTATAAAGCTAGCTTACTTTAGGTGTACTGATGTGAGCTGATGAAGACTGGTATGTGTTCCTTGTAAAATCTTTAAAACATTCGTTAGTACAATTCTCCATTGTCCTACTTGAAATCAGACAATAAACTAAATAATCTTCAGCATGCTTTTCTGTATTGCTAAGAAAATTTTTAAATATAGGATCTGGAAAAGTTGTTGTTACATTTCTAAGCCCTCATTACCTGTGATTAGAGAGAATTGTACCATGAATATATATTGTTTTTGGATCCAGGATCTTGCTCTGTTGTCAGTGTTGGAGTGCAGTGGTGTGATGCTAGCTCACTGTAGCCTCAAGCTCCTGGGCTTAAGCGATCCTCTCACCTCAGTTTCCTGAGTAGCTGGGACTACAGGTGTGTGCCACCACAGCTGGCTAATTCTTTGTTTTTGTAGAATTGGAGTCTTGCTATGTTGCTCAGGCTGGTCTCAAACACCTGGCCTCAAGCGATTCTCCTTGACTTGACCTCCCAAAACTTTGGGATTACAGGTGTGAGATACTGTCCCTGGCTGGTCAAATTTATAATGGTATCATCACATCAACAATAAATGTCAGATGCGACGTGTCACTAAAATAAGTTTTCTTATTGTTTATTGGATAGAACTTCTAAGTTATTGTAAAATACTTTAGATAACTGTGCCTGTAGCATATTATCAAAAGGAACACATAATAAAGTGAATTTGTGTGATGAAGACAAGTATGGAATCGACACTTAGGAAGAGGAGCAGGGACTTCAGCATCCTACAGAGCTTTTAAGACTGAATTCCAAACATTTATTGTCTAATCAGAGCATCATCAGACTAAGTATCCTAGGATTTCTGTACATGTGAGAGCATCATCAGATTGCTAGGCTAGGTAACCTGAATATAAGAGAAGCTGTAATGTTTTAACAATAATACCAGGCACAAGGGGCAAAATATGTTTGTATAAACATTTATATCACAAAGGACCCAATCTTACCATAATTTCTCAAGAAGTCAACAATAATATGACATTGGCAATTCAAAATGAGTAATGTTAGAGGAAACAATTTTGTTTTAAACATATTTCAGAGGGAATAATTAGAAGGAAGTGATCTAAGTCTCCAAAACTTAAGGCGGCTACAGGCATTTTCTCCACATTTTCCAAATGCGGGTGTCTATGATTACATCATGAAATTCATACAACTCTGTTGCCCTCTCCTCTAATCAACCTACAGAATGTTGATTTTTATGTGTGTCTTTGAAAGTATAAGTGAAACATTGAGTTTTTAGGAAACAGCAGAGGAGTTTCAGTTAAACTCAGGATTAGCAAAAATGACAGCAGTGGCCTTTGAGGCAATGTCTTCAATTCTTACAGACTTCATATAATATAATTCTTGATTAACCCTAACCACATTGACTCAGTGCCAGTTTAGGGCAATGCGGTAGGAAAGGGAAAATCTACCAAAAATAATAGAGCCTAGTGACCAGGAAAGCAAGTGAAGCAGTCAACCCCCAATACAGAGACTGAGACCTCAGAGGCAGGGAAGAAAGAAGAGATACATGGCCCAGCAGCGGGAAAAGAGTCTTGCTACTGAGCACATTGACTCTTCTAGTCTCAGATGTCTTTATTTCCAAATTTTCCTGGGAAATATAATTGCTAAGCAGAGGTGGAAGTTGAAGATTACTCTCCAAGCATCGCATTTCTCAAAATGGCATTGAGGCATCAAAGAAAAACAGACTTATATTGATGCTGCTCAGTGGTAGCAGCTTTTCGTTATATCTATGGATTTATTTCTTCATAAGAATAGGGGACTAAGTTAATACAGGACAGAAATATAAAGTCCTAGGTAGACTTTAGAAGAAAATGTAAAACATACCACAAATACATCAATATTTTACATGAATTGAGGAAGAATATAAATTCCATTCTTTTTCATAAGCAATGTATCCTTTATTGACATCCCCTGTATTCTATATAGACATCATACTCAGTAGGGAATAAATAGTAATCTTTATAAAGAAAGCCCAGGATTAATTCTAGTCGAATCTATACAAGGCAGAGAAAATTCATCTCCCCTTGTTCCTCCCAGCTAAACACAATAATAAACCCTAGAAATAAAGCAAGAGGCAACCAAGGGAGAACTCTAAAAGGCAGAAGAGGAAAACAAACTTGTCTGCCACCCCAGGACCAGAAAAGTAACATAGTGAAAGTCCACCTTATGACTCCCCCAAAAGAAGATGGCGACCCAGGTCTGGTGTTTTGCAATTCCCAACCTAGTAACAGGTGGTGGTTCAGCTGAGCTCATTTCTCTCCTAAGTCAAAGAGTCCAAGTGAAAACAATAGGTGAGACTGGCAGCACCAGCAGAGGATCAGTCAATCACATTTCTATAGACTAGCAATGAAGTATGTAAAACAAAATTAAAACACAATACCATTTACAATTGCTCCAGAGTGAATGAAATATGGAGATATACCAACTAAAAAGACATATTCATAAACTGTATACTGAATATTGTGAAATACTGAACAAGGGAATCAAAAAAGATCAATACATGTGATACACCACAGAAACAGACTTAAAAACAAAAATAACAATCATTTCAATAGACACAGAAAAAGCATTTAGCAAAATCCAGCATCCCCTTCTGATTAGAACACTCAGCAAACTTGGCATACAAGGAACATACATCAGTGCAATCCAAGCCATTTATGACGAACCCACAGCGAGCATAAAACAATGGAAAAAAGTTGAAAGCATTCCCCATGAGAACTGGAACAAGACAAGGATGCCCACTCTTCCCACTTCTATTTAACATAGTCCTGGAAGTCCTAGTGAGAGCAATCAGACAGGAGAAAGAAATGAAGAGCATCCAAATCGGTAAAGAGGAAGTCAAACTGTCACTGTTTGCTGACAACATGATGACATACCTAGAAGAACCTAAAGACTTCCAAAAAGCTCCTGGAACTGATAAGTGAATTCAGCAAACTTTCAGGATACGAATTAATGTACACAAATCAGTAGCTCTTCTATACGCCAACATCAATCAAGCTGAGAATCAAATCAAGAACTCAACTCCTTTTACAATAGCTGGAATAGAAAATAAGATACTTACGAATATACCTAACTAAGGAGGTGAAAGAACTCTACAACAAAAACTACAAAACACTGCTGAAAGAAATCATAGATGGCAAACAAATGGATACACATCCCAGGCTTATGGATGGGTAGAGTCAATATTGCAAAAATGATCATGCTGCCAAAAGCAACCTACAAACTCAATGCAGTGTGCATCAAAATACCATAATTCTTCACAGGACTAGAACAAAACAATCCTAAAGTTCATATTGTACCAAAAACAAAAAACAAAAAACAAAACAAAAAAAAAAAACCTGAATAGGCAAAACAAACCAAAAAACAAATATGAGAGCGTCGCATTACCTGACTTTAAAGTATAATATAAGACCACAGTCACCAAAACAGCATGGTCCTGGTATAAACATTGGCACATACACCAGTGGAACAGAATACAGAACCCAGAAATAAACCTAAATACAGTCAATTGGGCTTTGACAAAGCAAACAAAAACAAAGTGAGGAAAGGACACCCTATACAACAAAAGGTGCTGGGATAATTGGGAAGCCCAACGTAACATAGGGGAAAGAAAGTGGATTCTCATCTCTCACCTTATACAAAAATCAAGTCAAGATGGATCAAGGACTTAAATCTAAGTCCTGAAACTATAACAATTCTAGAAGATAACATTGAAAGAACACTTCTAGACATTGGCTTAGGCAAAGACTTCATGACCAAGAATCCAAAAGCAAATGCAACAAAAACAAAGATAAATAGATGGGACTTAAACTATAGCACTTCTGCACAGCAAAAGAACAGTCAGCAAATAGACAAGCCACAGAGTGGGAGAAAACCTTAACAATCTACACATCTGACAAAGGACTAATATCCAGAATATACAAGGAACTCAAACAAATTAGCAAGAAAATAAACAATCTCATCAAAAGGTGAGCTAATGCCATTAATAGACAATTCTCGAAAAGATATACAAATGGCCAACAAACATGAACAAAAGCTCAACATCACTAATGGTCGGGGAAATGCAAATCCAAATCACAATGTGATACTGCCTTACTGCTGCAAGAATGGCCATAATAAAAGATATTAAAAAATAGATTTTGGCATGGATATGGTGAAAAGGGAACACTTCTACACTGCTGATGGGAATGTAAACTAATACAACTGTGGAAAACAGTGTGGAGATTCCTTAAAGAACTAAACTAAAAGTAGAACTAGCATTTGATCCAGCAATCCCACTACTGGGTCTCTGCCCAGAGGAAAAGATGTCATTATATGAAAAAGATACTTGCACATGTATGTTTATAGCAGCACAATTCACAATTGCAAAAATATGCAATGGCCTAAATGCCCATCAATCAATGAGGGGATAAAGAAACTGTGAGATATGTATACACATGTAGACACACATATACATATATATACACACATATGTGTATATGTAGTGTATATTATACACATACGTGTGTATAATACACACATACACATGTGTGCATTACATACACGTGTGTATAATATACATATGTGTGTATAATACACAGACGTGTATGTACACACATCTATTATATATACCTGTGTATATATTACACATGTACACACGTGTGTGTATTAAATACACACATATACACACGTGTGTGTGTGTATCCACCATATATATGTAAGATGGAATACTACTTAGCCAAAAAAGGAACAAATTAATGGTATTCACAGCAACCTGTATGGAGCTGGAGAATATTATTCTAAGCGAAATAATTCAGCAATGGAAAACCAAACATTTTATGTTCTCACTCATAAGTGGGAGCTAAGCTATGAGGATGCAAAAGCTTAGGAATGATGCAGTGGACTTTGGGGACTTGGGGGAAAGGGTGGGAGGGGGGTGAGGGATAAAACACTACAAATTAGGTTCAGTGCATACTGCTCGAGTGATGGGTGCTCCAAAATCTTACAAATCATTAAAGAATTTATGTAATCAAATACCACCTCATTCCCCAAACCTATTGAAATAAAAAATTACAAATAAATGAATAAATGGAGAGATACATTGTGTTCATGGACAGGAAAAGTTAGCATGGTAAATATGTTAATTCTCCCCCAGTTGATCTACAGGTTTAGTGCAATTGCTATCAGAATACCAGCAAGCTTCTTTGGAGACATGAACAAGCTTATTCTACAATTTGTATGGAAGACACAGGCCCTATAATGGTTAAGCAGTCTTGACAAGGATAATAAAATGAGAGAAATCACTCCAGCTGAAATTAAGTCTTACTATATAGCCACAGTCATCAAGGGAGAGTGGTACTAGCAAAAGTAAAGACATATTGATCAATAGAATGGAATAGAAACTCAGAAACAGACTCAGGAATTTGCACGCATGATTTTTTTTTTTTTTTTTTTTTTTTTTTTGAGATGGAGTCTCGCTCTGCCACCCAGGCTGGAGTGCAGTGGCTGGATCTCAGCTCACTGCAAGCTCCGCCTCCCGGGTTCACGCCATTCTCCTGCCTCAGCCTCCGGAGTAGCTGGGACTACAGGCACCCGCCACCTCGCCCGGCTAATTTTTTGTATTTTTTAATAGAGATGGGGTTTCACCGTGTTAGCCAGGATGGTCTCCATCTCCTGACCTCGTGATCCGCCCGTCTCAGCCTCCCAAAGTGCTGGGATTACAGGCTTGAGCCACTGCGCCCGGCCTGCACACATGATTTTTATATGAACTTTTTATAACAGCCTTATTGATAAATAACTTACCATAAAATTTAGCCTTTTGGGTATATAATTAGGTGTTTTCATTATATTCAGAGTATGCAGTCATCACCACTAATATTTAGAACAACTGCTTTTTGACAAAGGCGCATAAATAATTCAGTGGTCAAACTATCACCTTTTCAAGAAATCAGCCTTAATCTAAACTTCACATCTTATACAGAAATAACTCAAGTTAGATTAGATCATGGATTTAAATGTAAAATGGGAAACTATAACACTTTTAGAGATATTGAGAGAAAATATTCAGAATGTGCTACTAGAAAAATATTTCTTAGAATTAACAGCAAAAGCAGGGACAATGAAATTGATAAAGCTCATCAAATTTTAAAACTTGGTTCGTGAAAGAATTTGATAAAAGGATTAAAAGACAGGTGCAGACAAGAAAAAATTGCAATACCCGTATTTGACAAAGTACTAAACTTTAGAATGTGTAAAAAACTCAAAACTCAGTATTTTACTAGAAAACCAAGTTCTATTAGAAAATGGTGAAAAGATATGAGCAAATAATTTATTGAAAAGATTATACTACTGGCATATGAGTACATGAAAAGTTGTACAACATGATTGGTCATTCGGGAAATTCAAAGTGCAATCACCTTGAGATGTCAATAGACTCCCATCATGTTGGTTAAAATGAAAAACAGAGACAACACCAAATGCTGGCAAGAATATATATAGAAACTGCATCACTCATATGTTGTTGGTGGCAATGTAAAATGATACAGTCTCCCGGGAAAACAGTTTGGCAGTTTCTTGTAAAACTAATTATGTAATCAACACATGATCTAACAATTACACTAAGGCATTTTCAGAGAGTTGAAAACTTAAGTTTTATGTTTAGATAAAAATCTGAACATAAATGTTCATAGCAGCTTTATTTATAATAACCCAAAACTTGAAACAACACAGATGTTCTTCAAAGAGTGAATGTTGAAACAAACTGCGATACAAGCATACCATCAAATAATATTCAGAAACAGAAATGAATAAACTATTAATAAATTCAGCAACTTCAATAAATTACAGGGATTTATGCTGAGTGAAAAAATCCAGTACCAAAATGTATATTTGTATGATTCCATTTATATAACATCCTCAAACTACAAAATTGTATAAATGGAGAACAGAGTAGTGGTTTACAGCAATTTAGGAGAGTGTGGGTAAGGAAGGAAAGTTGGTGTGGCTATAATAGGGCTACATGAAGGATTCTTTTGGTTATGGGACCATTCTGTTGAGACTGCATCAACATTGATATGCTAATTATGACAATACTACATTATGCAAGATGTTATCACTGGGTAACTTGCTATGAGGAACCTGTGATCTCTCTCTGTTATTTCTTACAAGAACATGTGAATCTACATTTACCTTAAAACAAAATAATGTAATGATACTACTAATAAAAACAGAATGGAAAAAAAATGCAGGTCCTCATCTTTTCATTCTTTGAGTGCACAGTGAAATGATGCTAAATCAACATATGTAAATGATCCTGAATAAAAATAAATCTAAGGTGAAATATGTACTAGAGTAACACAGACAATTCTGTGAAGCTATCAAGACACTGCAGTATCATGAAAACTGCACTGGAGCTTGAATGCAAGTTAGGAGTCATCATTTACAGACCAAGCAAGGTTGAGTCCTCTACCTCTTTGGAATTTGTCTTCTTCATGCGAAAGAATTGTACATCTTTATACTTCAGCTCATTAATTATTTGGGTAACACAAGCCAATATGTTTCTGAGTCCTAAACACTTGAATTTTCCATGGCAATGGTCAGGTAAGATAAGAGTCAGGCATTCTCATGTACCCAGTCAGGAAACTCCACCATCTTATACCTGCCACATCCGAAAAAATAGTTTGTATCACATGGGAAGAGAAGAAACCAAGCCTGGAGTATTGCATAACAGTTCCTAAAGACTTTTCCTCACAACTGGGACGCCTCACTCCAATCTCGTTTCATTGGATGAAAAACAAATCAGAGTGCCATGACTAGCCCAAGGATACAAATAACCTCAATCCTCTACCTGTCCTACCCTCAATGGATAGTGAAGTCTCACTGAAATGATGGTCATGAGAAAGACAATTGAGACTCACTCCTCAAAAGAAAACAATAGAGAAACAGAGTGACTCAATTCTAATCTATTTAGTATCTTATTTATCTTTAGTCTACAATAAATAATTGCATATAGCTATTTGCTGATTTATAGCCATATGATTATATCGAGAGTAATTGTCTTTCTTCACTAAGCACAATTCATCACTTATTGACTAATAAATTTCTTTAGTTTCTCATTGTATACAAAAGTTCCCGTATTAGTTGAAGATTCTCCAGAGACACCGAACCAACAGGATATATGGTTTGTCTTTAAGCAACATGAGGGTTAGGAGTGCTGCTCAGTAAAATTTATATACATGTTTTGACTCCCCCAAAACTTATCTATAATAGCTTACTGTTAAGAGGATGTGTTATTGATAATATAATGAATTAACACATATTTTGTATGTTATTATATACTGTATTTTTACAATAAAATAAACTAGGAATATTTATTCATTTATTTATTTTATTTATTTTTTTGGAGATGGAGTATCACTCTGTCGCCCAGGCTGGAGTGCAGTGGCGTGATCTGGCTCACTGCAAGCTCTACCTCCCAGGTTCACACCATTCTCCTGCCTCAGCCTCCCAGTAGCTGGGACTACAGGAGCCCGCCACCACGCCTGGTTATTTATGTTTTTTTGAGACGGAGTCTTGCTCTGTCGCCCAGGCTGGAGTGCAGTAGCGCGATCTCCACTCACTGCAAGCCCCGCCTCCCGGGTTCACGCCATTCTCCTTCCGCAGCCTCCCATGTAGCTGGGACTACAGGCGCCCGCCACTGCGCCTCGCTAATTTTTGTATTTTTAGTAGAGAGGGCGTTTCACCATGTTAGCCAGGATGGTCTCAGTTTCCTGACCTCGTGACCCACCCGCCTCGGCCTCCCAAAGTACTGGGATTATAGGCCTAAGCCACTGTGCCCGGCCTGGTAATATTTTTTTAATATAACTATAAGAAAGAGAAAATATGCTGAATATTTATTAAGTGGAAGTGGCTCATCATAAATGTCTTCATCTTGTTTTCATTTTGAGTAGGCTGAGGAAGAGGAGAAATTGCTCTTGCTGTCTTAGGAGTGGATGAGGCAAAGAAAAGTCTGTATAAGTGGACCCTTGAAGTTCAAGGATCAACTATACACACATACACAAACACACACACAATCTCTATATATGCTACATATGTGTGTGTGTATATATATATGTGTGTGTGTGTGCGCGCATATATATTCTATTGGGGAAGTCGGATCATGTGATTTTGAGGACTTAGAGTTCCCACTACGGATCATCTGCAATCTAAAGATCCTAGGATGGTGGTCGTGTGGCTCAGTTCAAGTCCTGAGACCTCAGAACTAGGGAAGCAGATGCTGTCTATATTAATCTGTTTTCACGCTGCTGACAAAGACTTACCCGAGACTGAGCAATTTACAAAAGAAAGTTGTGTAATTGGACTCACAGTTCCACGTGGCTGGGGAAACCTCACAATCATTGTTGAAGGCATGGAGGAACAAGTCCCATCTTATGTAGATGGCAGCAGGCAAAGAGAGATTGTGCAGGAAAACTTCGCCTTATAAAGCCATCAGATCTTGTGAGACTTACTCATTATCACAACAACAGCATGGGAAAGACCTGCCCCCATGATACAATTATTTCCCACCAGGACCCTCCCACAACACATGGGAATTACTGGAGTACCTTTCAAAATGAGATTTGGGTGGGGACTCAGCCAAACCACATCATTCGCCCCAGGCCCCTCCAAATCTGATGTCCTCACATTTCAAAACCAATTATACCTTCACAACAGTCCCCCCAAAGTCTTAATTCATTTCAGTATTAACCCAAAAGTCCATAGTCCAAAGTCTTCTGAGACAAGGCAAGTCCCTTCCTCCTATAAGTGTGTAAAATCAACATCAAGCTAGTTGCTTCCTAGATAAGATGCGGGATACAGGTATTGAGTAAATACAGCATATTAGGCAAAGCCATTCAAAAAGTCTCTAGGAAGTTCCAAACTTTCCCACATTTTCCTGTCTTCTTCTGAGCCCTCCAAACTGTTCCAACCTCTGCCTGTTACCCAAAGTTGCTTCCACATTTTTAGGTATCTTTACAGCAGCACCCCACTCTACTGGTACCAATTTACTGTATTAATCCACTTTTACACTGCTGATAAAGACATACCCAAGACTGAGCAATTTACAAAAGAAAGAGGTTTAATTGAACTTACAGTCCCACATGACTGGGGAAGCCTCACAATCATGGCAGAAGGCAAGAAGGAGCAAGTCACATCTTACATGGATGGCACGCAAAAAGAGCTTATGCAGGAAAAGTATGCCTTATGAAGCCTTCAGGTTTTGTGAGACTTATTTGCTGTCACAAGAACAGCGAGGGAAAGACCTGCCCCCGATTCAATTATCTTCCCCCAGTTCCCTCCCACAAAATGTGGGAATTATGGGAGTACGCTTCAAGATGAGATTTAGGTGGAGACACAGAGCCAAACCATATTACTATCACTCAGTTTGAGATCGAAGGCCTGAGAAACCCATGGTGGGGCATCTTTTTGTTAAGTCCTGGAGTCCAAAGGCTGGACTTATAATGTTCAAGAGGAGAAGAAGAGCATGTTCCAGCTCCAAAATCGACAGAAAGAAAAACTATTTTCCTCTATTTTTTTGTTCTCTCCAGTCCCTCAGCCAACTGGATGGTGCCCATCTACATTCAGGGCAGATTTTCCTTACTAATTCTACTGACTAAAATGCCAGTCTCCTCTGGAAAGACCCTCACAAAATAATGCCTTGTGAGTTTTCTAGATATTTTTTATTCTGCCCAAGTTGACAAGCAAAATTAACCATTACAGCCCCCACTGCTCATCCAGCCTTCATAATCCACCAATATTTTTGGACTAAATCTCCATATCTGCTATGCAAACTACTCATCTGGCAGTGGCAGGATTTGACACCTCAGAATTGTTAATATTTTTGGCTGGGTAAATATTTGTTTTGGGTGCATTTCTGTGTGTTGGAACACATTTAATGGCATTCCTGAGATCCACCCTATAGGTGCCAGTTAGTAATTCTCACCAGTTGTGACAACCAAAAATATCTCCAACATTACCAAAAGTACTTTGGGAGGCTAACTTTCTGCACATTCTCACATCTACTGAGAACCACTGTGTTATAGGTTGTGAACATTGCAGCTCGTTTCCTTCTTCTCCATTGCTATTTGAAAGCCTTTGTTTCGAAAGGGCTATCTGGAAGTTCATCTTCTCTGAGTAGATGCTAAGATCTGTCTCGTTTTGTCTCTTTTCTCATAAGAAGATTTCAATTTGTAATATATTTGATAGTTTATAAGATGCTTTCACTTGTTCTATTTATTATGATACAAAAATTCTATGAGATCTGAAAGACAGGAATATAAAACTTTGTCAAATAAGCCAAATCTCAGAGAGGTTAAGGGACTACACCAATATCCCTCAAACTGTTAAGTGGCAAACTGCTTAGTAACCTGCTACCAAAACATGCACAGTATGGATGCCCTGCTAACTCAATGGAATGTCTTTGTTCTTCTAGTGTATCCCTTACCTTAGCCTTATTTTCATGGAGGAATATTTATGAATATTTATCCTGCTTCCATTACATTCATTCCTAAATTTCCTTGGCATCTTTTGCTTTTTATACAAAATTTTTATCTAATATTAAAAAGTTTATATTTATTGACTTTTTATTTTAAGCCAGGCAGACATTGTAAGACAATTCAGTTGTCATAGCAGAAACCTTATGACTTAACAAATCACTCCTAATAGCCTTATTTTAACAAATGAGGAAACAGCTTTTGAGGCTAAGTGAGTTGCCTCAAACCATGGGGTAAGTAGTTGATAGCATCTGAAATATGGTCAGGGTTGACTGAAGTGTGGTCCAGGCTGATTGACCATTATCACTGAACAACACATTTTTTACAGCTCTATTGCATTAATTCAGTTTCTGTAGCATTAATTTGGGCATGATTGCATAAGGCCAGAGCATGACCAAGTGACTCCCACGCAGGTGGTTGCAGCCCTTCATGATGGGGCTGACTTTCCAGGTCGTGGCTAATTGCCATGTTCCCATAGGCACTCTCAGGCTTGTCAGTCTGTGGCTCTTCTATGGCACTTTTCTTTTTTATTTATTTATTTATTATACTTTAAGTTCTAGGGTACATGTGCATAACGTGGAGGTTTGTTACATATGTATACTTGTGCCATGTTGGTGTGCTGCACCCATCAACTCGTCAGCACCCATCAATTCATCATTTATATCATGTATAACTCCCCAATGCAATCCCTCCCCCCTCCTCCCTCCACATGATAGGCCCCAGTGTGTGATGTTCCCCTTCCCGAGTCCAGGTGATCTCATTGTTCAGTTCCTACTTATGAGTGAGAACATGCGGTGTTTGGTTTTCTGTTCTTGTGATAGTTTGCTAAGAATGATGGTTTCCAGCTGCATCCATGTCCCTACAAAGGACGCAAACTCATCCTTTTCTATGGCTACATAGCATTCCATGGTGTATATGCGCCACATTTTCTTAATCCAGTCTGTCACTGATGGACATTTGGGTTGATTCCAAGTCTTTGCTATTGTGAATAGTGCCGCAATAAACATACGTGTGCATGTGCTTTGTAGTAGAATAATTTATAATCCTTTGGGTATATACCCAGTAGTGGGATGGCTGGGTCATATGGTACATCTAGTTCTAGATCCTTGAGAAATTGCCATACTGTTTTCCATAATGGTTGAACTAGTTTACAATCCCACCAACAGTGTAAAAGTGTTCCTATTTCTCCACATCCTCTCCAACACCTGTTGTTTCCTGATTTTTTAATGATTGCCATTCTAACTGGTGTGAGATGGTATCTCATTGTGGTTTTGATTTGCATTTCTCTGATGGTGAGTGATGATGAGCATTTTTTCATGTGTCTGTTGGCTGTATGAATGTCTTCTTTTGAGAAATGTCTGTTCATATCCTTTCCCCACTTTTTGATGGGGTTGTTTGTTTTTTTCTTGTATATTTGTTTGATCTTTGTAGATTCTGGATATTAGCCCTTTGTCAGATGAGTAGATTGCAAAAATTTTCTCCCATTCTGTAGGTTTCCTGTTCACTCTGATGGTAGTTTCTTTTGCTGTGCAGAAGTTCTTTAGTTTAATTAGATCCCATTTGTTGATTTTGGCTTTCCTTGCCATTGCTTTTGGTGTTTTAGACATGAAGTCCTTGCCCATGCCTATATCCTGAATGTACTACCTAGATTTTCTTCTAGGGTTTTTATGGTATTAGGTCTAACATTTAAGTCTCTAATCCATCTTGAATTAATCTTTGTATAAGGAGTAAGGAAAGGATCCAGTTTCAGCTTTCTACTTATGGCTAGCCAATTTTCCCAGCACCGTTTATTAAATAGGGAATCCTTTCCCCATTTCTTGTTTCTCTCAGGTTTGTCAAAGATCAGATGGCTGTAGATGTGTGGTATTATTTCTGAGGACTCTGTTCTGTTCCATTGGTCTATATCTCTGTTTTGGTACCAGTACCATGCTGTTTTGGTTACTGTAGCCTTGTAGTATAGTTTGAAGTCAGGTAGCGTGATGCCTCCGGCTTTGTGCTTTTGACTTAGGATTGTCTTGGCAATGCGGGCTCTTTTTTGGTTCCATATGAACTTTAAAGCAGTTTTTTCCAATTCGGTGAAGAAACTCATTGGTAGCTTGATGAGGATGGCATTGAATCTATAAATGACCTTGGGCAGTATGGCCATTTTCACGATATTGATTCTTCCTATCCATGAGCATGGTATGTTCTTCCATTTGTTTGTGTCCTCTTTGATTTCACTGAGCAGTGGTTTGTAGTTCTCCTTGAAGAGGTCCTTTACATCCCTTGTAAGTTGGATTCCTAGGTATTTGATTCTCTTTGAAGCAATTGTGAATGGAAGTTCATTCCTGATTTGGCTCTCTGCTTGTCTGTTACTGGTGTATAAGAATGCTTGTGATTTTTGCACATTAATTTTGTATCCTGAGACTTTGCTGAAGTTGCTTATCAGCTTAAGAAGATTTTGGGCTGAGACGATGGGGTTTTCTAAATATACAATCATGTCATCTGCAAACGGACAATTTGACTTCCTCTTTTCCTAACTGAATACCCTTGATTTCTTTCTCTTGCCTGATTGCCCTAGCCAGAACTTCCAACACTATGTTGAATAGGAGTGGTGAGAGAGGGCATTCCTGTCTTGTGCCAGTTTTCAAAGGGAATTTTTCCAGTTTTTGCCCATCCAGTATAATATTAGCTGTGGGTTTGTCATAAATAGCTCTTATTATTTTGAGGTACATTCCATCAATACCGAATTTATTGAGCGTTTTTAGCATGAAGGGCTGTTGAATTTTGTCAAAAGCCTTTTCTGCATCTATTGAGATAATCATGTGGTTCTTGTCTTTGTTTCTGTTTATATGCTGGATTACATTTATTGATTTGTGAATGTTGAACCAGCCTTGCATCCCAGGGATGAAGCCCACTTGATCATGGTGGATAAGCTTTTTGATGTGCTGCTGCATCCGGTTTGCCAGTATTTTATTGAGGATTTTTGCATCGATGTTCATCAGGGATATTGGTCTAAAATTCTCTTTTTTTGTTGTGTCTCTGCCAGGCTTTGGTATCAGGATGATGGTGGCCTTATCAAATGAGTTAGGGAGGATTCCCTCTTTTTCTATTGATTGGAATAGTTTCAGAAGGAATGGTACCAGTTCCTCCTGGTACCTCTGGTAGAATTCAGCTGTGAATCCATCTGGTCCTGGACTTTTTTTGGTGGGTAGGCTATTAATTGTTGCCTCAATTTCGGAGCCTGCTATTGGTCTATTCAGGGATTCAACTTCTTCCTGGTTTAGTCTTGGGAGAGTGTAAGTGTCCAGGAAATTATCCATTTCTGCTAGATTTTCTAGTTGATTTGCGTAGAGGTGTTTATAGTATTCTCTGATGGTAATTTGTTATTTTGTGGGGTCGGTGGTAATATCCCCTTTATCATTTTTTATTGTGTCTGTTTGATTCCTCTCTCTTTTCTTCTTTATTAGTCTTGCTAGCGGTCTGTCAATTTTGTTGATCTTTTCAAAGAACCAACTCCTGGATTCATTGATTTTTTGGAGGGTTTTTTGTGTCTCTGTCTCCTTCAGTTCTGCTCTGATTTTAGTTATTTCTTGCCTTCTGCTACCTTTTGAATGTGTTTGCTCTTGCCTCTCTAGTTCTTTTAATTGTGATGTTAGAGTGTCAATTTTAGATTTTTCCTGCTTTCTCTTGTGGGCATTTAGTGCTATAAATTTCCCTGTACACACTGTTTTAAATGTGTCCCAGAGATTCTGGTATGTTGTATCTTTGTTCTCATTGGTTTCAAAGAACATCTTTATTTCTGCTTTCATTTCGTTATGTACCCAGTAGTCATTCAGGAGCAGGTTGTTCAGTTTCCATGTAGTTGAGCGGTTTTGATTGCGTTTCTTCGTCCTGAGTTCTAGTTTGATTGCACTGTGGTCTGAGAGACAGTTTGTTATAATTTCTGTTCTTTTACATTTGCTAAGGAGTGCTTTACTTCCAATTATGTGGTCAATTTTGGAATAAGTGCGATGTGGTGCTGAGAAGAATGTATATTCTGTTGATTTGGGGTAGAGAGTTCTATAGATGTCTATTAGGTCCACTCGGTGCAGAGATGAATTCAATTCCTGGATATCCTTGTTAACTTTCTGTCTCGTTGATCTGTCTAATGTTGACAGTGGAGTGTTGAAGTCTCCCGTTATTATTGTATGGGAGTCTAAGTCTCTTTGTAAGTCTCTAAGGACTTGCTTTATGAATCTGGGTGCTCCTGTATTGGGTGCATATATATTTAGGATAGTTAGCTCTTCCTGTTGAATTGATCCCTTTACCATTATGTAATGGCCTTCTTTGTCTCTTTTGATCTTTGATGGTTTAAAGTCTGTTTTATCAGAGACTAGGATTGCAACCCCTGCTTTTTTTTTTGTTCTCCATTTGCTTGGTAGATCTTCCTCCATCCCTTTATTTTGAGCCTATGTATGTCTCTGCATGTGAGATGGGTCTCCTGAAGACAGCAGACTGATGGGTCTTGACTCTCTATCCAGTTTGCCAGTCTGTGTCTTTTCATTGGAGCATTTAGTCCATTAACATTTAAGGTTAATATTGTTATGTGTGAACTTGATCCTGCCATTATGATATTAACTGGTTATTTTGCTCATTAGTTGATGCAGTTTCTTCCTAGCCTCGATGGTCTTTACATTTTGGCATGTTTTTGCAATGGCTGGTACCTGTTGTTCCTTTCCATGTTTAGGGCTTCCTTCAGGGTCTCTTGTAAGGCAGCCCTGGTGGTGACAAAATCTCTAAGCATTTGCTTATCTGTAAAGGATTTTATTTCTCCTTCACTTATGAAACTTAGTTTGGCTGGATATGAAATTCTGGGTTGAAAATTCTTTTCCTTAAGAACGTTGAATATTGGCTCCCACTCTCTTCTGGCTTGTAGAGTTTCTGCCAAGAGATCTGCTGTCAGTCTGATGGGCTTCCCTTTGTGGGTAACCCGACCTTTCTCTCTGGCTGCCCTTAAGATTTTTTCCTTCATTTCAACTTTGGTGAATCTGGCAATTATGTGTCTTGGAGTTGCTCTTCTCGAGGAGTATCTTTGTTGTGTTCTCTGTATTTCCTGAATTTGAATGTTGGCCTGCCCTACTAGGTTGGGGAAGTTCTCCTGGATGATATCCTGAAGAGTGTTTTCCAACTTGTTTCCATTCTCCCCCTCACTTTCAGGCACCCCAATCAGACGTAGATTTGGTGTTTTTACATAATCCCATACTTCTTGCAGGCTTTGTTCATTTCTTTTTCTTCTTTTTTCTTTTGGTTTCTCTTCTCGCTTCATTTCATTCATTTGATCCTCCATCACTGATACTCTTTCTTCCAGTTGATCGAGTCGGTTACTGAAGCTTGTGCATTTGTCACGTATTTCTCGTGTCATGGTTTTCATCTCTGTCATTTCGTTTATGACCTTCTCTGCATTAATTAGTCTAGCTGTCAATTCTTCCACTCTTTTTTCAAGATTTTTAGTTTCTTTGCACTGGGTATGTAATTCCTCCTTTAGCTCTGAGAAGTTTGATGGACTGAAGCCTTCTTCTCTCATTTCGTCAAAGTCATTCTCTGACCAACTTTGATCCGTTGCTGGCGATGAGCTGCGCTCCTTTGCAGGGGCAGACGTGCTCTTATTTTTTGAATTTCCAGCTTTTCTGCCCTGCTTCTTCCCCATCTTCGTGGTTTTATCTGCCTCTGGTCTTTGCTGATGGTGACGTACTGATAGGGTTTTGGTATAGGTGTCCTTCCTGTTTGATAGTTTTCCTTCTAATAGTCAGGACCTTCAGCTGTAGGTCTGTTGGAGATTGCTTGAGGTCCACTCCAGACCCTGTTTGCCTGGGCATCAGCAACAGAGGTTGCAGAAGATTGAATATTGCTGAACAGCGAGTGTACCTGTCTGATTCTTACTTTGGAAGCTTCCTCTCAGGGGTGTACTCCACCCTGTGAGGTGTGGGGTGTCAGACTGCCCCTAGTGGGGGATGTCTCCCAGTTAGGCTACTCAGGGGTCAGGGACCCACTTGAGCAGGCAGTCTGTCCCTTCTCAGATCTCAACCTCCGTGTTGGGAGATCCACTGCTCTCTTCAAAGCTGTCAGACAGAATCGTTCGCGTCTGCACAGGCCTCTGCTGCTTCCCCTGTTATTTTTTAGCTGTGCCCTGTCCCCAGAGGTGGAGTCTACAGAGACAGGCAGGTTTCCTTGAGCTGCTGTGAGCTCCACCCAGTTTGAGCTTCCCAGCCTCAGCAATGGCGGGCACCCCTCCCCCAGCCTCGCTGCTGCCTTGCGGTTAGATCGCCGCAGACTGCTGTGTTAGCAAGGAGGGAGGCTCCGTGGGCATGGGACCCTCCCGGCCAGGTGTGGGGTATATTCTCCTGGTGTGCCCGTTTGCTTACAGCGCAGTATTGGGGTGGGAGTTACCCGATTTTCCAGGTGTTGTGTGTCTCAGTTCCCCTGGCTAGGAAAAGGGATTCCCTTCCCCCTTGCGCTTCCCAGGTGAGGCGATGCCTCGCCCTGCTTCACCTCTCGCTGGTCGGGGTGCAGCAGCTGACCAGCACCGATTGTCTGGCACTCCCTAGTGAGATGACCCCAGTACCTGTGTTGAAAATGCAGAAATCACCAGTCTTCTGTGTCGCTCGTGCTGGGAGTTGGAGACTGGAGCTGTTCCTATTCGGCCATCTTGCTCCGCCCCCCGCACTTTTCTTTTAAATTTTTCTCTGGGGGTGTAATGAAACTCAATCTCTAGTAAAATCAGGCAAAATAAACAAAAAACGCATTATCAGAAATATACATTAGAATATAATTTGAAACCATTAGTATTGCCTGGGTATATGCTGCTGTACTTCCACTTATTATTCAAGGAGGGCTGTCCTGCTGGAGGTGAGTTGTTTGTAATTTAGGAATCTGTCCTAGGTCCCCTGAAACCCTCTGAGCAAGGGGTCAGTTGTTCTGCCCTGGATTATGCGAAGAGGTTTATTCTCCATCTAAGCTCCTGGCAGTCTGCATTACATAAAGATTCCATATTCTACAAACAAGATGGAATTAACAATTTAGCAAAATTAAGATGTTCCTCTGACCTCAAAATAATATGAGGTCATTCTGTCCGACATGGCACAATAGCCAAAAAAGAATATTTGGAATTAGAACTTAACTGAAAGAGTAATTTCATTAACAGTTGTGATAATTATAGATGTTTATTTTACAAGGTAGAATTGACCCAATATATTGGAAACAGTTAAAAATACAATTCAGAAGCTAAAAATTTCTCAGAAGACTTGAGTTTTATTCCACAGTTGCCAGATCCAGATGATTTGATATTTCCATGTTATTTACCCGCTCTGTGACTCAGTCTCCTTTTTTTGTTAAATAAAAATTCTTGTCCATTTGCATATACCACAGAAATGCAGTTAGAATCAGTGAGGCAGAGGAGAATCTGTACTTTGATTTCTAAAATGCCCTTTCTGCTCTAATGGAACTAGCTGAACAATCTCAAAGTTTCTTTACAGTGTGGATTAACCCACAACCCAGGGCTGTGTGTCTGGGCCGGAAGCTCCGGGCTGGTGTTAGTGTTTCCTTCTTCCCTTCACTCTATCAGAGGGTCTCTGAATTTGTTCACAGAGGAAAGTTCTGCAGGACGGGGAGATAGAGAGCCTCCTTTTCTCAGGCTCTGCTCCCCCAGTCTCTTTCCTTCTCCCATATTCCTCAAGGGCTGCCTCAGACCTTGCATCCAGGGCCCTAGAGCAAGGCACTTTCCAGTCCGGTGCGGTGGCTGCTTGCAGCACACAGGTGGCAGTAGAGGACCAAGCTGAAAGCCGATGGCCTTTGCTGTTCCATTTTCAGGAGTCTGGCTCTAAGAGCTCCAGGGCAGTCACTGTAGTGAGGGGTGTCTGGAGACGCTGATCTGGACGCTGAGCCACACTAACTGAAGATGAGAGCCACATGCTCATGCCAGGCCAACCTGGAGTAGGTCTTGCACAAATAGCTCCTCTAGGGCACAGTCGGAGGCCATGAGACAGGCTGAGTCACCTCTGCTGCTGTTGCTTCAGTGAATGTTTCTTTTCTTTTCTCCATATTATTATTTGCCTCCACCTCTATGTACAAACAATTTGTAACTTTACTGCATTTCCATATCCCTCTAAGACATCATAGCCTTTTTCCGGGATCTGCCTGTTAAAGAATAAGGAAAGGAAGAAAGGAGGGAGGGAGGGAAATGACTATGCATTTATTCATTCTCTTATTTAAAAACATGTACTAAATAAATAATACAGGTTAGCAGGTCAATTTTTAGAAAACATTAAGAGTAAATCCAAATAAACCTTGGCAACCTATTGTCTACAAAAGTCAAATGTCTTGTCAAGGAATGGGATGAACATCAAATTCAGAACAGTGGGTACTTCTGTCTCCATCCTGTCTCACAGATGATGTACCATCCAGCCCGTGACACTAAGCATCTCTCCAAGTGTCTCATCCCAGCGTTCTGCTATGTGCCTGTAAGCAGTAGCCTCTGCTATTTTACTGTGCTTCTCTGCCCACAGTACCTGGAAAATAGTTTACCCTAAATGTCAGCAATAATGTCATCTCCTCTGTGGAAAACAACAACATTTTTTCTAGTACAAGTTATTTTCTTCTTCATAATGTTCATAAATCTCTTCTCATACAAATAATTTTATGGCCATGGTGGATTGAATTCTTGGTGTTAATTCATTCCTCTCTTGTAGTAATGTTGTACATGTATAGCCTTCCCACAATGGATGCTTGTGTTTCCCAGTCCTTAGCCCGCATGAGTTGCTTTTTCCAATAGGATGTTAGTAAGATTTGACATAATTGGAGTCTTGAAATGTGCTGTGTCGTGGGGCCTGTCCTCTTGTGCTCTGTCCTAACCATGAGCTGATATACCCTGTCAGCTGTGTAGCTGCTGTGCCTTCATTGCAGTTCTCAGAACTAGACACGTCAAGCCTACTCTAGCCTGACCTACAGTCCAGAGACAAGCACGGCTGAATCCAGCCCGAATTAGCTAAACCCCAGCTAATTCACACACTGAGGAGAGAACAAAGTAAATGTATGTGTAGTAATTTTTTGATAGTTTGAGACTGTGTTTACTGAATTGGCATTACTGTGGCAACACCTAACTGATAACATGTCATTTATTGATTGGGGAGTTCAAAGTCAATACTTTATTTACCCATATATTAATAAAGGTTTACTGATTGAACTAAAAAATAGTTATGCTCCTATTGTGACAGATTTAAAAGATCAGGAATAAGTGTTAAGCCTTCAAGAATCTTGGTGTTCAAGTAGAACAGGCAGAACATAAATATAAATAGCTAAGCTATGAAGAAGAATGTGATGTCATGTGTGATGAGACTGCTCCCAGGGAAGTTTTATAACTGGGAACAAGACAGTACTTCCTTTTGAGGAAAGAAAAAGGAAGTTTTCATGATTGTATGAGAACAGTCATAGGAGTGCAAAGTGGAGATTTGAAGGTACGCAGAATTTTAGTAGTCAGAAATAAAGTGGAATTCGTAAAGAAATGGGAACAGGCATTCTGGAAAAATAGACAGGGTCCTATAGACAGGTACCTGAAGAAGCTCAAGGATAGGAACCATGAGAATTTCACTTGTGCTAGTGTGTAGAAAAAAATAAAAGTTACTATCATGAAATAGGGATAGAAAAATTTATTGACAATCATAGAATCTTTAATTTTATACCAAGAAACTTTTATTTTCTTCATTAGGAAATGGGGGGCTTTGGGATTTTCTGGGTGACCTTGGACCAACCGAGTTCTCCAGCCTTTCTCACTTGTAATTCTCAAGGGTAACTGCAGAATGTGCTATATTGCAATATTCTGAGATAGAGACTGACTGACTGGAACAGCCCAGGCCCCGCTCTGGTCCCTGTAGAAACAGAACATACTTCAACACTTTAGCCCAGTGGTCCTCTTTTCCTCAGGGTATAAAACCCAGGGCGAGCTGCTTTTCAGCGTCCCTTAGCTGTGGTGCAGGTAGGGGCAGAGGCAGACAAGACTCCATCCACCCTGGGCAGTTTCCAGAGCCATGGAGAATAGGTTTGCCATGAATCCCAGGCTTCTGCTGTCTTTTGCTGCCTACCTGGGAGTGATAAAGTTGCTTGGTTTAACTTGTTTTGTGAGTGTTCAGTCTCAGTGGTTTCACGCAAGTACTAGAGATTGCAGCCCAAGAGGCAGCAGGCTGAAGTGGTGATCTGGCTTTGTAGGAGTCATCGCAGGCCTTGTAGGACTTATACTGCAGGTTTCTGAAAGGCGAGTTAACTCATTCATTATGTATTAAGATAAAAGAGTTTTATGCATGATACATTAGGTTAAAATGTTGTGTAGCAAGTAGAACAAAAATACAAGTTCAAAAAGATAAAAATACACACAATTTCTAAGAATTAAAGAAGAGCTTATTCACATATATTTTAAGTGAATAGTTATGGATAGCAAATTGTTATAGTGTTTAGAGTCTATTGGGTTCATTTTAAGAAGCAATATAACAGTTTTATTTTAAAAAGTGTCAACTTTTACAGGGTTGGACGTTACATCTATGCAACTAATTAAACTGAAGTAGAAACATTTTAGATGCAAACTTTAAATGTGTAAGAAAGTACATTTATCAACATTTTAAGAGGGAGTAGAACAAAAAGGTTTCAATATCACCCTTGTCTTGATTCACAAAGGGATAAAATTACATGAAAATATTTTCCTTGTCTTATAAATTTTGGAAATGCTATCCGAACAATTCACCGCATTTTCCAATGTACATTAGCCTTTTTAAGGTTGTGGAAGTCACTATATTTAGTTGATCACTAAGTTTCTCCTCACTTTCTTTTCAGATTATGTTTATTTATATACAGTACAAGGGATTTTCTGGAAACACAACCCAGGAAAACAGTAGTGTATGGGCCAAAAATTACTTAATTTGGCTACTTTTTATATGTGAATGAAAACTACCTTGGTAATTTGAGGAGAAAATAAATCTCTCTGACTCCTATCATTCTTAACAACTAATTACTATCCTAGAAATATTGGTTAATAGAATTCTGGAATTTTGAAAGCCTAGTCAAGTTGGGTTCCATTAAATGGAATCAGAAGCCACATGATTTCGAGTCCAACATTAAGGTTAATTTGATGACTAAGCAGGAGGCAGAGGATAATGATTGAGGCAAAGGGGCAGGACGAAGTTCCTGCAAATAAATTGGTTGAGAGATAATGGTTTGAGATAAAAAGTGGTTTGGGAGGAGCAACTAAAAATTAAGAATGTTATTTGGGTCACTAATATTCATAAATGTATTATATGATGTTTTTTCCAGCTGGCTTATAATATTCTTAAGAGCTGAGATAATTTTGTTTCCCTATAGTCCGAGACATCAGTTGTTGGTTAACTAAAATATTTTCTAGATAATAGTGCTGACATTTAATTTCAGAACTATTTCTATAATGAAGGATATATAAATTATATGTACATGATTAAATATGAAATATTGTCTCAAACTATTCCTTGAAGTTTTATTTTTAAAAAATAGAACCACAGAAATATACAGATGTGAAAAATTATCAGTAAGAGAACAAGATACACAAATTAAGATTAAATAAAATTCAGGGAACGTAAGAACATTTAATAATGTCTAATTAGTGCTTTTGGAAATATTCAAGACGATACTGTATATACTAAGTTAAAATTTTAAAAAATAAGTATTAAAAATCAACAGAGAATGAGAAAGAGTTTTGGAAATGTTGATGATGACACGCTGATTGAACCTGGTGAGCAGTAGCAGGTAGTCTAGACACATTGGTAAGATACTTATTTGTCTGTAGACAGTGGATAGTAAATCCCATAAAAACCTAGGGGCCTTCCATCACAGTGAAATTTCTGAGGATACAGTGGTTTGGGCTATGTCAAGATATTTGTTCAATGTTGAAGGATAAGTTGTTACTTCTAGCCTCTCCTACAACCAAAAGAATATACAACATCTGGGGAACCGTTGTGGATTTTGGAGGCAACATATTCCTCATCGGGGTGTGCTGCCCTGTCCCATTTACAAATGCATCAAAAAAAGTTTTGAATGGGGCCCTATGGAAACTTGATATAAGACAGAGCTAGATAGTCTCTACTGGGGCTATATGATCGAGAAGATTAAATAGTGCGGAAAGCATCAGGGGCAGCCAGAGATGCTGTCTGGAGCCTTTGTCAGGCCCCCACCAATAAATCAAAGTGCAGACCCTTCAGATTTTGGGGAAAAGACCTCGATCCTTAGATAGTTAGCCTGTCTGAGTGAATAACTCCTTTTCTTCTGATAGAGCTTTTGGCTTGCTACTGAGCTTTAGTTACCACTGGACACCTAGCCACGAGCCACCAAGTTACCAGACAACCTGAGCTGCCCTTCATAAACTGGGTTGTCTAAGCCACTAAGCTTTAAAGTTGGGTGTGCACAGCAGCCTTGCAGGAGCACTCCAGCAGTCCCTGAGGTAACAATTCAGTTATGTGAGGAAGTAGCACAAACTCCTGTGACCTCAGCCTATGCTACATTGTCCTCTCTCTCCCATGCAGTTAGTATGGCCTCACAAGGAGTTCCCTACAGCTAACAGAGAAACAGAATACAGGGACCTGGTTTACAGATGGCCCTGCATGATGTGCAAGCACACTCAAAAGTGGTGCCCTTTTCTGGGACAACCCGCAGGGCAGTAGTGAAGGGAAATCCTCCCAGTTGGTTGAACTTTGAGCAGGGCACCTGGGTTTTTTTGTTTTTGTTTTTTTTTCTCTCAAAAGAGAAATAAGTGGAGTTATGACTCTGATGTTGGAGAGAAGAGGCAAAAAAAAAAAAAAAAAAAAAAAAAAAAAAAAAAAAAAAAAAAAAAAATCCAAGCAATTCCAAGGTGGACCTTGAATTGTTCCACCTAAAAAAGGCACAGAATCTGACTTTTGGAAAAGTACAGCGACACTGAGAAGGAATGAGCAGAAATGACAAAAACGACCCTAAGAGATCCAGACAGAGTACCAAGAATGTCTACTCTGAGTACAATTCTCATTGTATATGTTTTTTAGTGGAACATAATCTATAGGACTTAATCTATCAAACAGTACAAACGAGCTAACTGAGTTCACATAATCTCTCTTTCAGGTACCAAATTCCCAAGCATGTGTGGATCCATTTATCTATTTGCCTTTTATTGTACCAAATGCCATATTGTTCACTGGCATAGGATTAAAAAGTCTGATAGCATACTTGTCAGTAACATGTTCTTCATCTTTAAAATTATCTTCTCAGTTCTTTAGCCTTTAATTTTTCATATGAATGCCAAAGTCAGCTTTTCAATTCCATGGGCAAATGTTATTAGGATTTTAATGGGAATAGCATTGAACTTACAGATTGATTGACATCTTTATAACATTGAGCCTTCTTATTCCTACACATTGCATATAGCTTTACTTGTACAAGTCGTCTTCTCTAAGAACATCTTGTTTATACCTGATTAGATGAGTTTCTAAGAACTTTATAGTTACAGTTTGGTTGCCATTTTAAATAGAACATATTTTCTGTTTTTACACTTTTGTTTTCTTTGTGCTCTTTTATAGAGATGTTATTAATTTTTATATGTTGACTATACATGGCAATCCTGCCTAACACTATGGGTTCTAATAGTGTATACATTCTAAGAAATTGTTAATGTAAATAACTATATTATCTGCACATAAAAGAATGTAATTTCTTCCCATTTTTATGTCTTATTTTTCTTTGTTGTCTTATTTTCTTGACTAACATTTCAAGTTCAACATCACCCTGCAGAGATAATAGGTGTCTTCTCTGTCTGACTTTAATGGGATCGTTTCTAAAGTTTTCTTAAATTGGTATCTTATTTGCTGTAAATTCTTAATAATACACTTTTCCAAAGTTTAAAGTTAAATAGATTTAGGCTTTTTTCTTCTATTCCCACTTTGCTAACAATAAATGTTACTGTGAATGAATGTTGAGATTTTGATTGTTGAAAACTGAATTACTTTTATGCATATATTGAAATAATTTTATAGCTATTCCTCAAATGTATGTTAAGGTGGTTTTACTTTAATATATTTTAAAATATTAAACTACTATTTTTTATTCTTTGGTTAATCTTACCTGGTATCTTCATGCAATTTATATGATTATTTAATAATTTGCTATTATGGTTTAAATAAAAAATATAATTGCCCTTTTTTGATAAAACTTATCTTGAAGGATAAAAAACATACAGAAAATTATACAAATTATTACTTTATATACATCTCATTGAATTTTCACGAAGAGGATAAACCCATGCAGTCATCACCTGGTTCAAAAAACAGAATATAACCAGGACCCCAAGAGCTTTTTTTGGTTTTCATTCCATTTACTGTCCTGCTTAAGGGTAATCACTATGCTGATTGTTAATATCCTGAATTAGTTTTGCCTTCTTTTTTAATGTAATACAAATAGAATAATAATGCATGTTTTATTTTATGTCTATCTTCTATTTGTCTATATTTCTAAGATTTAGTTATTCTACTTTGAAGATATAATTTGTTCACTCTTATTTTTTATGAATATAATCATTTAATTGCAATTTACTCACTCTGTTTATTCTCCTATGACAAACATTTAAATTGTATCTGCTTTTTGACCATTACTTATCTATGAATATTGCTTCTGTATCCCTATTTTCCTATTAAGGTAATGTTTGTACAGTAAGGTACACAGATCTCGTGTATAATTCAAATGAGTTTTACAAATATGTACCCCCTGTAATCAATACCCAATCCAGATATAGTACATATCAATCACTTCTGAAAGTTCCTTTGCTTACTTCTTCAATCAATTCCCCTCCTTATGGACAGCCACTACTCTCTTATCTATCCCTGTAGATCAGTGTATCTTTATTTGGACTTCTGTAAATAAAATCAGAGTAGCTACTTTTTTTGCCTGGCTTCTTTGATTCATCATAATGCTTTGGGGGCTCATTCCTCTTGTTTAATACACAGTTGCTCATTGGTTTTCCATTGCTAAGTTACATTCCATTGTATGAATAGTCAATTTGCTTATCCATTCTATACTTCATGGACAAGTGTAGAATGGGTTGTTTGATTTTTTGGCTATTATGTGAAATAAGCCACTATCAAAATTCTGTGTGTGTGTGTGTGTGTGTGTGTGTGTGTATGTGTAAGAGAGAGAGAGATTTTTTGGAAATATGCTTCCATTACTCTTTAATAAATTTGGGAGAGAAATGTCTGTGTTAAGGGTGACCGTGTATAAAGTGTAACTTTATATGAAAGTTCAGTTTTCCCAAGTAGTTGTATCTTATTATACTGCCATAAGTAATTTCTGAAATTTCAAGATATTTTATATCTGTACCAACATTTGCTGATGTCAGTTTTTTGAATTTTATTCTTTATAATAGATGTGAAAGGGTAAAGCATTTTAATTTGAATTTGAATGCTCTTGAATACTAATGATGTTAAACATCTTTTTAAGTTCTTTCAATTCTTACATTTTTTATTATAAAATGCCTGTTTTAGTTTTTTGACCATTTTTATTTGGGGATTAGTTGTTACATTGTTGACTTATAAGAGTTTTTGTTTCATATGTTTTGAGTATAAATTCTCAGATGTATGCATTAGAAATATTTTACTGGGTTTTAATAAATAATTTCTTTGACTTTTAAGATTTAATTTATTATTTCTTTTCTTATATGACTAGGGTGTCTTCAGTTGGTTCTCAGAAATATTTGTCAATCCAAAGTCATAAATATATTTCACAATGTTGTATAGTAGAATGTTTACAACTTCAATTTTTACATGTAGACTTATAATCCTTCTGAGATTACATTTGAGAACAGGGTAAAGCAAATGTTAAGGTTCATTATTTTTTCATACGTTTATTTAGTTGTTCAATATCAGATATTGAAAACACTTTCTATCCCCTATTGATTTATCTTGGCACATTTGTTGAAAGTAAGGTGGCCTCAATGTAAGTCTGTTTGGGAACTCCCTGCTGGGTTCCACTAAGCTTTATTTCTATCCTTATATTAAACCACCTGGTCTTCATTGCTATAACTTTGGAATAAGTCTTGCAATCAGGTGGTATGAGGCATCCTAAATGTATTCTTTTTTTTTTTACATTGTTTTGCCTATTCTATGTTCTTTGTATTTTCCTATGAATTTTAGAATTGCCTTGTTTAGTTACCATGAAATCCAAAACAAGTACACCAACCAAACAAACAGAATATTGCAAAGTGTTGATGGAATTGCACTAAATTTAGGGAGAATTGCATCTTTAATATATCTCTTTGTTTGTTTAGGTCTTTTCAGTTACTCTAAATGTTTCGTTGTTTTTCATGTGGAAGCCTTACAAATTTTTGTTAAATAAATTTTAAGAACTTTTTGCTTTTTTTGATCTTCTGGTGTATTTATTTTGTTTTTTAATTTTTTGCTAATAGTGTGAAGGTATAAAGTCAACTTTTAAAATTCTTTTAGAGTGCATGCAGAATGTCTCATTTTTTTCCTGCTAATTTTAACAACTTTGTTGTGCAAAATTGGCACACTAAACTGCTTTACATAAAATGTATAATTTGGTAAGTTTTAATATATGTTTATATCTGTGAGACAATTGCCAAAATGTGTTACCTCTAAAAGTTTTCACATTTACCTTCCATTTTCTGACTCTATTCCCTGCCTGTGTCACTACCTCTCATCTTCAGATAACCACCAATCTGCTTGTTGTACTTCCTACAATTTCATATGAATGGAGTCATACAGTAGGCATGCTTGTTTAGTCTTGCTTCTCTCACTCATCTTAATTATTTTGAGGTTCATCCATGTTATTGCACATGTCAATAGATTCATCCTTTAGATTGCTAAGTGGTATTTTGTTGTGCAAGTATACCGCAATTCATTTAATCATTCAGCTGTTGATGAACATGTGGTGTGTTTCCAGTTTTTGGCAATAGGAGATAAAGCCTCTATGTTCATTCATGTAGAAGTCTTTGCATGAGCATATGCTGTAATTTCTCTTGGGTAAATACTTAGAAGTGGAATAGCTGGATCTCATTCAACATATTTAACTTTTTTTTCTTTTTTAAAGAAACAGCTTAGTTGTTTTCTTTTTTTTTTTTTTTTTTCATTTTAGCGCTCTGGATAAATGTTTTAATAGTGAGTTGTTGCATAGGCATTGGAAAAGTCATTAGATACTTTGCTTTTAACACAAGTCCTTTGCAATAGTCCATTGTGGGAACATGTTTCACCTTATATTAAACAAAAGAAAACATAAAACAGTCCAGTAAATTACCTATTCATCTAAAAAATGTATAGAAAATTTTTTCAGAAATGTAACTGCAAGCATTAAAAAACAAGACTGCTATCCAATTAATGGAGTAAGTAGAATATTAGGATAATTATTCTAATACTCTAGTAATATTGGCAAGGATTAAGTTGTAATGATTGATCCATGGTTGAAGGCAATTTTTCTAAAATTCTTTTAGATACATTTTGAAACAGATATGTACGTATGCTTACAAATACAGGGTAGTTATTCACAATAGCAATCAGGAAGAAAATGCATAAAGTAATAGCAAAGTTAAGTATTTTAAGCATTATGATCTAGGCAAGGTCAACTTAGGAAAGAAAAGCTGCTGCATGGTCCAAGGAACCTGAATAGGCTAGATACTTAGTCAAATACTTGAGTCCTTCTCATAAAGTCCTTTTATTCTAACTTCAACAGTAACTAATATTTCAGGGAAAGGGCTTCAGACATTGTGAACGAGCTTTTAGCATGCCTAGCAGACAGGCTTGGGTCGTTTAAGAAGATGAGGGTGAGCATCCTGCACTGCATGATCTTCAATTTTCCATCCTCCTCTACTCCAAGACCGATCAGGGGAAGAGGCAGGGGTAAAGCTGAGAATCAAGTCAGTTACCAAGAGGTTCTGAAGACTGGGAAAGGCCAGAAACAGCCTAGTTGTTTTCTAAAGTAGTTATAGCATTCAACATTCCTACCAATAGTGTATAAGAGTTCCAGTTCTTTCAAATCCTTATGGATATGAAATTTAGCTATTCTAATAAAAAATAGTGGTATCTCATTTGTGGATTTAATTTTGCATCTCCTCAACACTAATAATGTTGAGTATTTTTATGTGCTTATTTACCATTTATATATTTCCTTGGCAAAATGTCTATTAAAATATTCACTTATTTGTTTTTCTTTCTTTTTTTTTTTTTTTTTTTTTGGACTGAGTCTTACTCTATTGCCCAGGCTGGAGTGCAGTGGCATGATCTCAGCTCACTGCAATATCCACTTCCCGGATTCAAGTGATTCTCCTACCTCAGCCTCTCAAGTAGTTGAGATTACATACGCCTGCTACCAGGCCTGGTTAATTTTTGTATTTTTAGTAGAGACTGGGTTTCACCATGTTGGCCAGGCTGGTCTTGAACTCCTGACCTCAGGTGGTCCACCTAGTTCAGTCTCCCAAAGTACTGGGATTACAGGTGTGAGCCACCCTGCCTGGACTTCTTTTGCTCATTTTTAACTGTGTTATTCTTTCCTTTTGTTGGATAACTGTATTCAGATACCATGATGTAAGTATTATGTATATCCAGTACTGTTGACCTGTTGCTGCCTCCAAGACATCTCGCTGGGCAGTTAGGAACATAGCTAATGCTGTATCTCCAAAGTACATATGTTGGAAACTCGATCTCCAATGTGGAGGTGTTGAGAGGTGGCACCTTTAAGCGTTGTTTAGGTCAAGAGGGTAATACTGTTATCATAGGAGTCAGTTTATTATAGAAAGATGTGTTTGGCCCTCTTATGCCCTCTCTCACCATCACTTGCCTTTCTGCCACGGAATGATGCAGTAAGAAACACCTTGGCAGATGCTGCTCCCTTGATCTTAGATTTCCCAGCATGCACAATTGTGAGCCAATACATTTCTGTTCATTATAAATTACCTAGTCTGCAGTACTCCATTTTAGAGGCACAATATGGACTAAGATGAACATGTATTACTGTACAAAAACATACTTATAAATGTATACATAGTGAATACATTCACATTTGATTATCTACATATGTTGAAAATTCTGAGTGCATAGAGGTAGTTCAGATTTCAATCCAACTTGACAGGATTCGATCTAGGGTTTTTATTTTTTTTAAAAAAACTTTCCATACTTTTATCTTCATAGTTTAATACCAAGAAGCCTGGATTCCATTGTCTTTAATATATTTACTCACTTGTAGTTTTCTTTTATGTAATCAGTCTCCTGCCACATTTCTGTCCCCTCTCTATGTGGATACTCTTTAATTCCACTTGAGTTCTGACATCACATAGAGGAATGCTTCTTTGCCCCAATGATCTCTTTATCCCACTCAGAATTCAAGATGTACACTAGTTGGACAGTGGTTATCCAGGCCAGGCTGCACAAGGCCAGCACTGGACTCACTCCTTCCTGTCTCAAGCTCTCATATCCTGTTCTGGGCCATCGAACTCTACAGCCCCCACCACCCATGTCCCCTAATTTAGGACACCTGTCTTATTGCACACTATCTGATGGATTTCAGAAATATAAATGTTCAGAAGGCAAAGGAAAAAGAAAGAGAAGGGAATGCAAGTGGAAGTAGAAGAGGAAGAGGGAGAAATTCACCTAAATTTTCAAAATAGAAACTTACATAAAGATAATAGAAAGAACATTTATTTTATGGCTTTCATGGAAGTTTGTTTCATTGAAAGGGGCAAGTCAAGAAGACACGATAGAGAAAGAGAAAGACAGGAGAAAGGAGAAAGAGTGAGTAAAAAAAGAAGTTACCATCATATTCATTAGAAGCAAGTTACTAGGTCCAAACCACACTCAAGGGGAGAGGAGTAAGAATATCACAATATGGAGAGCATCAGAAGTCACTGTAGAAGGCTGCCTACAACCCCTTTTATTTTCAAATATACAAATTGTATAAGAGCACAATTTATTTTATTCTCTCTCCAAACTTTGTTGTATTATAGTCATACATTTTAGTTCTCCTTATATTGTAAGTTTCTCAGCATGATACAAAAAATAGAGTATTTATGTACAGATGCTACTCAGCTTATGATAGGGTTACATCCCAATAAACCCAGTGGAAGTTTAAAATATCATAAATTGAAAATGCATTTAGTACACCTAACCTATCAAACATTATATTTTAACTTAGTCTTCTTCAAATGTGCTCAGAATACTATTTTACCTACAGTTGGGTAAAATCATCTAGCACAAAGTCTATTTTATGATAAAGTGTTGAAAATGTAAACACAACATTGTTGATAGGAAAGACTTCTATGGGCTTTTGATGCAAAAAGAACATTGTGAGCTAAGCAATTGTTGAAACATGTTAGTAAATTTATTTATTTTTTGTTAAGAATAACATGCATAGAAAATCATGTAGAGTTGGGATTCCTAATTTTCATAGATGGTTCTTTTCCCAACATGATTATAGATAATGAAAGTTCTCTTTGCAATGCCACCTTTAAATACCACTCAACACGCACACATTTCCCTGTTTTGCTTTCCTGGGGACACATCTGATACAAACATTATAAAATCTCTCCCAGCGCCCTACAACTGCCCAATTTCAATCTGAACACTTTACACTGAAAAAAAGTTATGTCATAGAGATGTTTACAATTTAGAAAATAGATGGAAAATATAATGCAAGTGAGCCAATGGGTTTTTAAGTATATAATTCTGTCTCTTCACTAACCAATTACTGTCAAAGTAACTGGTTTAGCTTCAGGTGATATCCGATTAATCCACCTTTTATGGCCAACTGACTATGGGCATGAATACACTTTGCCTTAATTTTTTACTTTGAGTGTCTTTTTCCCCACTGCTCTTCTATTCTTATTTCAAGCATTCTTCAAAGATATCATTATGGGATTCTTTTCTATATTTTAGATGAAATTCAAATAAACTCCAGGCTCTCCAGTTCATCATTTATCTAAACCTGTTGTTTGATAAGCTAACAGGCTTATTTCATCATACTTTAAACATTTATACCCAGCAAGGAGAATGTCTAGCAGCTTTAGAAAAGGAAGCCAGTCACATGTTCAGGCAAAGCACCACATTTTGTTTTCAACTTTGAACCAGTTGCCACAGCCTCTACTCACCTAATGTCCTGTGAAATATCTATGACCTTTTAAGTATAATCTTAACATATTTAGTGTTGAAAACTTTGAATGATAGACACTATCAACTATAGAACAAATAGTGTCGATAAAAGGTGTTTCTTTTTCTTTTCTTTCTTTCTTTTTTTTTTTGAGACAGAGTCTCCCTCTGTTGCCCAGGCTGGAGTGCAGTGGTGCGATCTTGGCTCACTGCAAGCTCCGCCTCCCGGGTTCAAGTGACTCTCCTCCCTCAGCCTCCTGAGTAGCTGGGATTACAGGCATGCACCATCACACCCAGCTAATTTTTGTATTTTTAGTAGAGACAAGGTTTTACCATGTTGGCCAAGCTCGTCTCGAACTTCTGACCTCAGGTGATCTACCCGCCTTCACCTCCCAAAGTGCAGGCAGAGATTAACGGGCGTGAGCCACTGCGCCTGGCAATAAAAGTTTTATATATATATATATGCGCACACCCACACAGTATGTGTGTGTTTAAGAGGGTGAGAGAGAGAGAAAAAAAAAAGAGGGAGAACAAGAGAGACAGAGAGAAAGCTCTAGTAGCCAGGAGGAAGAATACAGGGGTTAAAATTAGAACATTATCTTTTCAAGGAGATTTTGCCTTGGAAGTCAAACATAAAGTTTCTGCTTATATCATATTGCTAAAATTCTTCCCATAATTACCATTTATAGAGGATTCTTGAAAGTATTTTTATTCTGAGAAGCTATGTGCCCATCCACAAATCAGAAGAATTAGAGAAAATATATTTAAAGATAATTATCCATGTATACAATAAGGGTTAAGTTGTGTTGAATTTAAGAATTCAAAGATGGTTTTATGTCAGAAAATCTATCCATGTTATTTAGGACGTTAATGGACAAAAGCGTGTGCTAAGAAATGTAGAAAGCAAGGAATATATGCTAACATCTATCTTTTTGATCTTAAGAAAGAAAATAATAGAAAGGAGCTCACTTAAATTGACAACAAATGTCATGTTATATGTGAAACATCCTACTAATATAGAAATTTTAGATGCCTTCTATAAAATTGTATGCTACAATTGACTATCATGGACAACAACACTAATATAATGACATTTGATTATAACTACAGAGAAGTAGAAATTTAAAAGCCCTCATGCTTAATTCATTGTTTCATTAAGAAAATTATTGTATACTACACAGCCTCTAGGAGTTGTGATTTAGGAATATAATCATGAATATAGTTATCTCTATTTAGGATTTGTGATTTAGGAAATCCTAAATAGGATTAGGAATATAATCATGAATATAGTTATCTCTGTCTTCAGGGAGCTATATATCATTTTATTTCGGAGTGGGATATAAGCAAGTAAACAACCGAAAAACAATATAATACATGCTAAAAGTGAGGCAGGAAAAATTTCTATGGGAGAACAAGTATGGTGTATTTAACCCACGGATGTGGAGAAGTGTCAATCAAGAAATGTCTCTGGAGGTGTTGACCAAATGTCAGGTAAATTGTGGAGGGTTGCTCAGAGTTAGCCCAAAAAGGGGGGGGACCTACACATTGCACATAGTGATAACTTAATTTCAAAAGCACAAAGGTGAAAAAGAGTGCATGCTACTTTCACAAAATGCTAACCGAAATAGTTAAGTTTGACATGTTGAACCAGGGAGTGAAATGGGCTGACTAGATAGGCTGTGTATCATCCAAACACGTTTACCTGTTGATGTGTATGATCTTGCAAAATCTCATGAGATATCAATCTTCAAGTCCCATAGGCTGTACTTCAACCCTTAACTATTCAGCATTTTTTCTAGAATTATTTCTTTAGCTTATGAATTTTTTCCAATTCTTTGTAGATGGCCAGAGGCAATGAGACAGTATGGTTCTTTCAAGATAAAATGCCAAGCATGCAGTTAAAGTTTATAGCAAATGTTCCATGTGGAGATTCAGCAGAGAGAAAGCTTTGCCTGAGAAGATGCTAATCTGATATATTTAAATGGGTGGGAGGAGGGGAGTAAAGAAGAGCCTCATTACAGATTCAGCAGTGAGTGACTCTGAGAGAAGGGTACTGATAGAGCTTCCTGAACCTCCAGTGAAGCCAATAAGCCTGTGATATCAAACTCCCTGAGCTATAAACCCAGATGCTCTAACTCCAAACTCAAGCAACATCACCCATCTGCTTCTGTTTTGTATTCTGGCTTCGTTACAGAGTTCCTATGGGAGTGCTAAATTGTTGGGAGTTTCCTCCATGCCTGCCTTTCAATATTAACCTTTAGGCTATCAAATCGCCTAAATTAAGTACCACAAAAATACCCTTAGGTTATCAAATTGCTTTAATTATGCACTGTGGAATACAAATAAATAATCAGACTTTAAACATGATTGGACCCCTTGTGAGATATGTGTAGAGAACTCAGCACTAGCATGCTTTATATTGTGAAGTTGCTAAAATATATTTTATGTGCTTTTTCACTCAGGCTTGACTTCAGACTAAAGGAGAGCTAGGCTTCTTGCCTGTTATTGTAACCTTCAAGCCCAGAATGAGGATAGGATATGCTTTCTGTTATCAACTGATGCAACGGGCTGGGCTGTGACCATAGATGCAGCCTGGATTACACTGATTTTTCCTTTTATAATGAGAAGTTCCATATAGACTGGATTGTGCCCTCCCCACAACCAAACAACAACAACAAAATCACGGAAGCTGTAACCCAAAATTTGACTTTATTTGAAGACAGGCCTTTAGAGACGTAATCAAAGTTAAATGAGATCATAAGAGTAGGGCCCTAATCTGATATGTTTGGTGTCCTTATAAGAAGAAAAAGAGATGCCAGAGAACTCTCTATTTCTCTCCTCATGAGCACGCAGGAAAGGCCAACTGAGCACAGAATAAGAAGGTGGCCATCTGCAAGCCAGGAAGAGAGAACTCCTTAGAAACCAACCCTAACTCCACCTTGACCTGAGACTTCCAGGCTCCAAAACTGTGAGAAAATAAATATCTGACATTTAAATCAGCCTATATGTGGCATTTTATAATGGTAGCACAAATAGGCTAATATAGAATCCTTCAGTGAAGGGCAGAGAAGTTTTAGGGAAAATATTTTGGAATGCCTCTACAGTGATACAGAGGGTACCATGAAGACCATGACAAAGAGAATTAAACATATTTCTTTCGTCATTGCAGTAGACAGCTCCTAAGATGGACCCCAGGAGTCCCAGTGTTCACACTGTTTTCTGATATCCCACATCCTTGAATGGGGGATGGACCTAGTCACCTGCTTCTAATGAATAGAATGTGGCAGAGGTGATAGGATGTCACTAGATTAGGTTTGACAGATTTAACAAGAAGAAAACTCAGAATGCCTAGTTCAATTTTAATTTCAAGTAAATCTTTTTCTTTTTGTATTAGCATGCCTCTTGAAACATTTGGGAGACACTGATACCAAAAAAAGAGATGTTGTTTCTCTGAAATTTAAATTTAATCGAGCAACCCTACATTAGCTTCAAGCAAATAAATGTGAAAAACTTGGTGGATGTCACTTTTAAGATTATGTTACAGTAAGACTGTGGCTTCTATCCTGGGTGCCCTCTCTCGCTCACTCTCTTTCTGAGAAGCCATCTGCTATGTTTTGAGCTTCCTTAGGGAGAGGCTATTGTGGCAAAAAACTGAGTGATGTCTTTGGCCAACAAATACCAAGAAATTGAGTCCTGATAACAGCCACATGAGTGAGCTTGGGAGTCATTACACCACCACTGGAGCCTTGATAAGACTGTTACTCAGCCAACACCTTGATTATAGCCTCCTGACCAGAGAAGCCAGCTGAACTCTGTCCATATTCCTAACCAGTGAAAACTTACGAGATCATTAATGTATTTTGTTGTAACTGCTAAACTTCGGGTAATGTGTTGTGAAGCAAATGATGACTAATATAGTCACTGAGCCTTCACTGAATCAGCCAGTTGATTCTTCTTTCCTGGAAGGTCATGTGAAGACTCTGAAGCAGTTCCATGAGCTTACATGCCATAGCACCCTGAACATGCTATCCCCCTTCCCAGGAGAACTTGGTTCACTCCAATCCCCACCCCTCTTCACTTGGTTCTACAATTAATTACACCTTAGTGCACAGCCCAGGAATCACCTCCTGCAGGGAGCCTTCTCTGGATTTGAGGCCAATTGTGCATATATCCAAACATACTTTGAATAGTCGTATTTCATTTACTACTCCACTATAGTGCAGTTTCACTTATTTTTTCCTTTTGTTCTTCCACAATTTGCAAAGGTTTTGTTGAGTACTCCATCTGACGTGCAGTGGATATCAACAAAGAGTTGATAAATGAGAAGGATCAGAGCAACACTTAAAAAAACAAGTAGATCATGTTTGCTCTGACCCTCCAGGATTTATGGAAGGAGAAATAAAACCTGGTAACGTTCTCTCTGCTTAAAATCTGATGATTGCATTTATTGGAGAGTACTCTGTGTGTAGGGGTTCAGGAGCCCTTTAAGGCAAGGCACACTGGATTGAGAAGATGAGGAGAGAGAATGAAATAACACATTCTGTCTTTTCAAGAAAGCTGAACTGAGATCATCAGGAGATGGTAGACTCTGGTCCAGCGTGTGGGTTCTGGGGCAAGACAGTCTGATGCTGAAGTCTGAGGCCCACATTGCAGTGGGGATGTGGCTTCAGTAAATTATTTAGATCATCCATATCTCAGTTTCCCCATCCATAAAACTAAGTGAAAAATGTATTTAAGTGTTTAGAAGACTACACAGCAGTACACAGAGTTGGCTAAATAAATGTTCCTACTTTAAGGAATATTCTTGCAGTAGGTATATTTCTACTACAAATAATATTAAATAGGTAAATTTTTAGAAAATAAAGCAGTGGAATAAGCTGTGTGGTAATAATAACACTAATTGTTACAAAATGCTTGCTTTACCAGGGGAGCATGCTATTAACATAAACTCAAATATATTAATTCTTCTACACACCTTGTGGGAGAGGTATACTTTGTAGATGATCTATTAGGTGTACAGTACAATTAAGTAACTTGGTCAAAGTCACAGCACTAGTAGATATTGATGCTAGGACTTGATCCCAGATAATCAAGATCCACAGCCTGCACTCCTAACCTTTGTACTATCCTCAGTGGTCAGTTTCTATTACTCAAAGCTGGTTAAGCTCCCACTGACTGAGATTTTGCCTTGGATGGAAAGATGAGTTTCCTTTAGGATTATTATACAGCTTTTTTAGTTTTCTAAAATTGTTTGACTTTATATTTCCCCATACATTAGTTTTGTACTTTACATATTTATTTTTAAATAAAATATTTAAAAATATAAGTATTTACCAGAATGGGCTATGGCTAGTAAAGACAAATTTTTGTTCAGTTCGAATCTGTTTCCTTATGTTCTAAGAGAGAGAGGCAGCATGTTGGGGACATAACCTGTTTTTTGTTTGTTTGTTTAAGGGTTGAAAACAGTGAAAGTCCATCTTAGCTGTTGAATCTTATTGTCCAAGAAACGGTGTTGTGGTGGTGTAACCTTAACTGTAGTTGTTCCGTATTCTGAAATGAAGAACAGAGTCATCCTGAGAGAAGAATGGGGCTAAGGAAGTATAGATGACTGAGTCTAGGGACTCAGTAGATCTTGAATCATATTTGAAGCCGGCACGCAAGAACTGGTCAACACCCTCAAACATCTGAACTCCCGAGGGCTCCCTAGATACCAAACAAGGAGGTTGTGTGAATAACACGGGCCTAGGTACCTGTGATTGAAAGGCTGTAAGTGCATATGCTCTCAAGACAAATCAGAACAGGTTGGTACACTTGAGCTGTGAACAAAAGGACCAAATACCCTTGTTACATACGTATTGAACATCTATGTTCTATGAGGCAAAGTGCTAACTAGTGAGGATACAGAGATAAATGCAGACACTTGATGAGTTAGAAATGAAAGTATGTAATTACCCTTTCCTAAGTGGGATAACGGAGATCTGTACAAGGTACCAGGGAGCTGATAAGATGTAATACTTCTTGGGATATTACAGGGCAAGTGTTTCTTGAATATAATTTTGAAGGGAGTCTGACATAGGAGATTAAGGAGGGCATTCCAAGCAAAAAGCACAATTTGTGCAAAGATTCTAGGATAGAACAAAAAGAAAAACACGTTGGGGAAACTGCAGATCTCAGTAACAAGTAAAAAGGAAAGTGATTCTGGAAGGAAAAAATCATCCAGATCTGTAAACACTGTTAAACTTACAAAATACCATGTGTAGAACAGGGCCTCAGTAAATTTATTAAATTAGCTTGAGCCATTTATGAATTTATTTTTTAACATCTTAATGTCTCCCAGGTTTTATGAATTCTACCACATATCTCAACTAAGATTACATAGTTTGACTGTGCAAGGCTAGCAAGTTTTACATGTGTTTCCTGGTTTCCTTAAGAGCATAATTTATTTCAGATTTGTGTGCATGTGCATGGAGGCACATAGCTAGAACTATGCAGATGGTAAAGAGGATAAGAACAAGACTTCATATTGGTGAATTTTTGAAATATATTTCTTCTCACCTCTACCGCACACAAACCAAATACTACTTGTTTCTTGTTGTATTGGACTAAATCCTTTTTTTTTTTTTTATTGTAAATGCTATTAATTGGCTTTTGTTACTATCTTCATTTTTTGTTGGTTTGTTCTCACTCTTTTCTTTTTATTTCCCAAAAACCTGGATCATTTTATTGGAGGGAAACTATTGTAAAGTGGTCTGCATGAAATATTATTTCTATGTGTTTGTAGTTGAAATCTTTGTCTATATTGGTGAAAAAGTACACAATTATTTTTTTAACAGTTGCACAGTCCTCAGCAATAGTAATCAGTAGATTTTAGTGGTTAAGCTGTCACTAAGTCTCACAAAAATGTACCTTTAAAAAGGGGGCCAGGCTGATAGTTTCTAGGCCTCTATCTACTGTTGTAAAGACAACACAATGACTATACTAGCAATGATCAGGATAAGAGGAGTTTGTGGTAGTCATCTGGGGCATTCTCTGAATCTCTTTGGTTCTCGGCCTCCTTGGTGAATGAATTCTATGTCTGAGACCCCCATGTGAGAGTAAAGCCATGTAATTATTTTGGGCCAAGGAGTTTGAGCAGATGCAACACACACCAGTTAATTGCTGCTGCAAGACTCTCCAGAGAACTCTCCTCTCACTGTGGCAGAAACTGGAGAACTTTGAGATAACCCCCTCTTTTATCCTCTGTTGTTGCTCTTGTTACCCCAGCACAACTGGCTTATCCTGAATAAAAAAGAACTTAATCATCATTGTTTAGAATGAGTGAGAGAACAACAGTGGAAAAATGCTGAGTACATTGCTTTTAATTCAGCAAAAACCAAGCAAACAAATAAAACATCTGTCTGCTGGAAAGGATTTTAAGTCACTGGATGTGGGAAGATTTGAGTTTGAGTCCATGTTTCATGTTTTGCTTGCTTAACTGGGATTCTTATAAATCACAAAGGCCTTGATATTGATACTTGATTTTGAGACAATTGATATTGGTGGATAATAATTGAGAAAACAGTGGGCTAACCAAAATGCTTAAAATGAAAATCTAGGAAATGAGATGTCCATAGAAGCTAGGAAAATCTCTGACATGTCCTTTGTAATCTAGAAGATCATTCACATGTGCAGGGTTGTGTGTACATTCAAAAAAGAGAAAAAAAAATGGAAAACTTTCACTTCCACTTTATTTTGAGTATCTGTGTGAGCAAGAAGTGAAGGCTAAGGCAGAGTTGTAAATTGCCTGGATCGTTGTTGGAGGCATGTTTCAACATGTTGGTGGAACTCTTCAGCAAAGGCAAGGAGATTTCTTGGTTCCAGGCATTTAAAGTAAACACTGTATAATGATTAATTGACCACTAAACTAACCATACAGATACTTCAATGGCATAACTAAGAAAACAAACATTGTAGAATTGGTCATAAAAGCAACTAAGTAAGCAACAACAATATCAACAACAAAGAACAGCAGTATTAATTTCTGGGGGAGAAGAAGGATTTTGATTTTCATGTTTATTACATTATTTTCTTTAAAATACTGAGGTTTTTAACAAAAATTGTGACATTACAAAAATCGAAATCATAAAGTGTAGATAATACACAGAAAAAAATCTATCAGTTAGAAATTTTCCACGAGAAAGTCCAGACATTTAACTTATTACAGAGTATCCTTAAATTAGTTTTTTTAGTATTTCCAACACACTAAAGAAAATTATGTCTAAAGACTTAAAAGAAACTACAAGAATGATTTCTCAGAAAATAAAGAATATCAATGAAAATATAAAGGTTATTTTAAAAATAACCAAATGGAAATTCTGGAGTTGAAAAAGACAATATTAAATCTAAAAAAATACTAGAGAAAAATACTAATCAGCAGATTTGAGCAGTTAGAAAAAATAATAAATGAATAACAGAAAGAAAAATACATAAAGAAAAATGATTAGAAAAGAGCTTAAGAGATAGGTAGAACACCATAAAATATACCCATAAACACATATTGGGATTCCAAAAAGGAGAGAAGGGATAGAAAAGAACACAAATAATATTTGAAGAGATATAAACCCCCACATTTCCAAATTTGATGAAAAACATTAATTTACATATCCAAGAAACTCAGCATACTCCAAGTAGCATAACCTCACAGATCCATACCTAAACACATCATAATCTAACTTACCAAAACTAAAAACAAACACCCCCAAATAAATAAATAAATAAATAAAGGCAGAGAATTTTGAAAGCAGCAAAAAAGAAACGACATCACATACAAGGTATCCTCAATAACATTTACTACTAATTTCTTCCAGAAACCAAGTAACTAAGCTATGAAATGATGTATTCAATGTGTTGATGAATGGAATTGTCAACTAAGAATTTTATATCTCCAAAACTATCCCAGTGAAATAAAGGAAACTTTAAGAATTTCCGAGATCAACAAAATCTGAAGAAATCTGTCATTAATGAAACTTCTATACAGGAAACACTAAAGGGAGTCCTTTGGACTGAAATATAAAACACTAGACTTTAAGTTGAATCCCCATGAATTAATAAAGAATACCAGTAAAGGTAGCTATTAGGTAAGTGCACAAGTAATTGCAGTTTTTTCATTATTTGATTTTTCCATTTGATATTGGAATACATTTTTTAATATATGTGGTTTATTATAAATCATTTTAATGGGCATTTCTCAATTTATATATTTTTCCTAGTGACTTACTACTTGGTGTTCATTTTATGTTTATTTTAGACTATGGAAATGATGTTAGACAAAAAGTAAATTTAAGTGTTTTTCTTATTCAAGTTCAAAATGGGTCATAAAGCAGCAGAGACAACTCTCAACATCAACAACACATTTGGCTCAGGAACTGCTAACAAACATACAGCGCAGTGGTGGTTGAAAAAGTTTTGCAAAGGAGATGAGAGCCTTGGTGATGAGAAGCATAGTGGCCAGTGATTGGAAGTTGACAATGACACCAATTGACAGCAATAATTGAAACTGACCCTCTTACAGCTACGCGAGAAGTTGCCAAAGAACTCAACCTTGACCATTCTATGGTCCTGCGGCATTTGATGCACATTGGAAATGTGAAAAAGCTCATTAAGTGGGTACCTCATGAGCTAAGTGAAAAAAAACAATATTGATTATCTTCTCTTATTCTACACAACAGCAATGAACCATTTCTCAATCAAATTGTGACATTCGATGAAAAGTGGAGTGGATTTTATATAGCAACTTTTGAAGACCAGCTCAGTGGTTGGATCAAGAAGAAGCTCCAAAGCGATTCCCAAAGCCAAACATGCACCAAAAAAGGTCATTGTCACTGTTTGGTGGTCTGATGCCAGTCTGATCCACTACAGCTTTCTTAATCCCAGCAAAACCATTACATCTGAGAGGTATGCTCAGCAAGTAGGTGAAATACATTGAAAACTGCAATGCCTACGGCCAGCATTGGTCAACAGAAAGGGCCCAATTCTTCTCCACAACAATGTCCAACTGCACATGGCACAACCAGTGCTTTGAAGGCTACAGTTTTGTCTCATCCACCGTATTCAACAGACTTCTTGCCAGCTATCACTTCTTCAAGCATCTTGACAACTTCTTGCAGGGAAAAGGCTTCCACAATCAGCAGGATACAGAAAATGCATTCCAAGAATTTGTTCACTGCTGAAGAATGATTTTTACACTATAGGAATAAAGAAACTTATTCCTCATTGGCAAAAATGTGTTGATTGTAATAGTTCCTATTTTGATTAATAAAGACATGTTTGAGCCTAGTTATAAGGATTTAAAATTTATGATCCAAAACTGCAGTCACTTTTGCACCAACCTAATACATAAGTAAATAGAGTATGAATGTATAAAAGGCAACATAAATGTATTTTTACTTGTAACTCATTATATTCTATTACTAAGAGAGATTAAAGGTAAAGGTTCAGTGGTAGAGATTCAGGTATTAGTAATAGATTTAAAAGAAAGCTGCATAAAGCAATAATTATGTATCTGTGGTGATGGGTATACAATGTATACAATGCCATCATAATAACAGCAATGTCTTCACAAAGGAAGGAAATGAATGCAGCACTATATAGGGATAAGGTTTTATGTACAATTGAAACTGACTTGGCATTAATTCAAACTAAATTGTTATAAATTAAATTGCTAATTGTAATCTCCAGGACAACACTATGAAGGTAATTAAAAATATAGTAAAAATAATGAAAAAGATATAAAAAAGATATGTGATATAATTTGCATATTTTTCCCTGACCAAATCTCATGTTGAATTGTAATCCCCAGTGCTGGAGGTGGGGCCTGGTGGGAAGTACTGGATTATCGGGACAAATCCCACATGACTTGTTGCTGTCTTCCTGATAGTGAGTTCTCAGGAGGTTTTTTTGTTTGTTTTTGTTTGTTTGTTTGTTTTCAGAGTCTCGCTCTGTCACCCAGGCTGGAGTGCAGTGGTGCAATCTTGGCTCACTGCAACCTGCGCCTCCCAGGTTCAAGTGATTCTCCTGCCTCAGCCTCCCGAGTAGCTGGGACTACAGGCATGTGTCACCACACCCAGCTAATTTTTTGTATTTTTAGTAGAGACGGGGTTTCACGATGTTAGCCAGGATGGTCAAAATCTCCTGACCTCATGATCTGCACACCTCGGCCTCCCAAGGTGCTAGGATTATAGATGTGAGCCACTGCTCCCAGCCTGGTCTGGTCATTTAAAAGTGTGTGGAACTACCTTCCTTGATCCCATTCTTGCCATGTGATGTGCCTTCTCCCTCTTCACCTTCTGCCATGATTGGAAGTTTCCTGAGGCCTCCCCAGAAGCATATGCCACTTTGTTTCTTGTACGGCTTGCAGAACCATAAGCCAGTTAAACCTCTTTTTAAAACAGTTACCCAGCCTCAGGTCTTTCTTTATAGTAGAGAAACAATGGCCCAACACAGTATTGTAGAAAATATCTATTCAGCATAGCTAACTCTGACCATAGTTTAAAACACATTTCTTAAGTATTTGTTTTTCTTCTTTACTCCAATTTATTATGAAGGTGGCCTTCTCTGAATATTTGCTGCTTCCTTGAGCTCTTAGAAACACAGCTTAATAAGTAAGATTCTGATATAATAGAAAGAGATTAAGTTTTGGAATTACAGAGATCTAACATTTAGTTCTTGTACCATCAGAGGTTAGCGAGGTTAGCCCAGGGCTATGGACATCATGTCGTGGAGTGTTTGTTTAGCTGCTTCTCTCCTCTGAGAAATGGAGGTAATATTCTTGACTTTGCCATGTTTGTGGGAAGTCACATCTTACTCCAGCACATGGCACGTGGTAAGTACTTATGATATTGTTATTGTCTTCCTATTATATTTCAGAACTCCTTCCTGCATTGTTTCCACTGTTAAGCTTTCGTTTTATTAAGTTCTGCTGATTATACCTCAGAGAATGCCCATTATCTTCCAGTGGTCCACAGTGCCTGTCTTAGGAGAAGGTCTTGCCCATCTCTGGGTTTTTTCATCATGCAACAGTGGTAGAGGTTCGGGGTGAAAATTAGAAGGTTGGGTAGAAGAAAGGGCAGTGGAACCCAAGATGAGACTTTACTAGGAATTGAAAAGACAGCTAAGAAACTCAAATCTGGTGTGTTCGCTATTTAATTTGTTTGCATTTTATGTATAGACAGTTATGTATAATACACAGCATTCCTATTTTGAGAATGCAATGAATACAAGAGTTATGCAGATAATTAAAGATAGGAAAGTAGACTCATTTTACCTTACTTAACCAGGTAAACTCACATCCAGTAAGAAGAAGCAACAATCATAGGTGACAACATTAGAAATATTAGAACTGTAATTAACATATGCTCATTCCAGCTTCTCAAATTAGTCAAATCTACCACTTTTTAACTAACTCCGCCAGTCTTAAGTACTACATTTACAAAATATTGATTAAAAATGCCTTTCACTTGTATGACATAGGAAAAAATCAGAATTTTTAAATGATTGCAGCTAATGTGTCATTAAAATCTTGGGTTATATCCATATTTCCCCCAAAAGACATTTAAAAGGAGATGATTTTATTATCCCCAAAATGGTTTTAGATAACTACTTATATATCCTAATGTGGTTTATTAATAGGTGCTTAGTGTTAAATAACATCAGACTTTGTCCACAGGGAATTACTTTGTACTCTGTGCTACCAGAGGAGAGGAAGATATGAAATGATTGAGTTTCAGGAGTAAAGGAAATGAGTTATAATAAGTTTATATATAAACTATTTTGAAGCCTTTCCATGAGTTGTCTTTTTGCCTCCTTGAGGCAGGTTTGCTTTGCACTCCTCCTGTGGGAGTCCAGGGCTCGAGATCATTGATAACATGTTCAATAACCTCATGACCCTCATGTGCATTTTATGCTATGTTGTACTTTGGTAGCTGAGATGAAAAACGAGCCAGTAAAGGCTTCATTCAGCACTGCTTCTGGAACGACAGGAGAGGGGCAGAGTTCCAAGACTCCTTTTCAATAACCAAGTCTGTAAGAGGCTTTAACCCTTATTGGGGGGAAGTCAAGTGTGAGAATTGCAAGTACTGTAGATATTTGTAGTGAAAGACTTTGTGTGTGTGCCAAGTGGATGTTCATCTATGTCTATAAATATAAGCTGTTACGACGTTTCCTAAGGAGGATGCAAATCCCATATTTGTGGGCCATCCATTGACAAAATTATAAAGATAATATATACAAGAATCTTTATTTGGCACCTTTTAATCTTCGTTTTCTGTCTCCCTCTTCCTCATACTTGAATTCATGGAATTGTATACTTTTTCTTACTGGTAATCTAAGCAGCTATTCCATTTACTTTTGTTTTCCCAGTTAGTTGTCAATTCTTACCTGGGAAGTAATTTGCTAATAATTAACTGTTGTTAACTGAGTGTTGTCTTATACATTCTATACCACAGTTTTCTATTTGCTTCTGCATAAAGCAGGAATGTCTCCTGCTTGTAGTTTCTGCTGTTTAAATAAGAGAAAATGCAGTCTGCCATTTAGAAGCACAGGTGTAGAATCAGAAAGGCTGAGATCTGAATACTAATTATGCCACTTACAAGCTGTGACCTGAGAAAGTGACTTCATTTGCCTATTCATAATAATTTCTGAGTTTATTGAGGATTTAATACATGGCATTGCCTTCTTGCAATCTCCTTAAAAACCTATTGAAAAGGTGCTCTCCTTATTTCTGTTTCTTAGGTGAGGGAAGTAAGGCTTAGAGTGATTAAATCACTTGCACACTGTCATGAAATTAATAGTTACGGAGCTGGAATTAAAAACTTGCTCTGTCTGACTAAGCATGTAAAACTCCTCTCATGCTAGTACTATTCTTTCTTTATCAGAAAATTGTGGATAATGATGCTTCCTTGAAAATTCTGTTGTGAGCTTTAAATTATATGTCCTGGAGATGATGATATATATTGCTTACCATCTTCTAATATTCTAAATTATGTAGATTCAGAATGAGATAAAATGACAGGATGGAATTACAGAGGTTAGGGTTGATTCTTTAAAAGATTAAGAGCAAGACAAATATGTTTAATATGATTATACATAATTGTTTTAAAATTCATTTTAAGTAAAATATTGTTATCCTTAGTCTATAGATGAGAAAGGTGTATATGCCACCTGCAATCTATATTATGATTTGTGATAGGCCCTGAAAAAATATGCATATGGCCCAGTTTTTCCAGCCAAAGTACTGAAAGTCTGGTGGAATAAACATAATTTTTTAGGTGCAGTATATTAGATGCTAGAGTTGTGTATATGCATAAGGATTCGTAATAATGCAATGGAAAGATACTTACTACAACTTTAGGAAGTCAAAGGAAGTCTTACATGAGGTCAGGGGAACCGTGAGTCCTAGAAACAGAAAAAGTGTTAACTACCAAGGGAAGCTCATTTGCAAATGCATTCAAACGTGAGTGATCCACACTATGGTGATTTATACAGCTACAGAGATGGTTTCATGAGGTGTTGAAGAGGGAGGGTGGGTCATGCATGGCCTGTGATTTTAACAAGATGACATTTAAATAAAAGACCAGGATCTTTTTATTAATTGTATCCTTCTGCGGGACGCATTGCTGAGTATCCGTTGATCTGTTGATTAGATATAAAAACGGTACATGATTGGACTTAATAGGAAGAGAGTTTCTGCCTCAGAGTTGAGCCACTCAAAAAAACCCAGCACTGAAAGAGAGGGTGAATGAGAATGAGTCCTAAGGACACCATCTTTGAATTTACCTTCTGCTATCACCATCAATGCCTTTAGCACAATCGAAATAAGCTTAGTTTCATGTCCAGTGCACCAAAACACATTCTGGCTAAAAGGAAAGCTAGTGGTATACTTTTAGTTACTAATGTTGAAGAGATGTCATTAATTCATGAAAACCAGAACTGCTGATGGGTTTATATTTCAGTCAGTCGAAGTGAAAGCTCTCTGACTAAAGAGTCTTTCAAAAATGCATTCACATCTAAATTACTCAGTAGGTATTCATAAAATATGCATTCCTTTTATCCCTCTGAGGATATAACTAACTTTCTCTCTTTTATTTTATAAATTATGTATCTGAGCAAGTAGAGGTGTCTTGACCTGGAGTTATCCTCCAATGCTTAACCACCTCATGAGGCTACAGCAGCAGAATATCCCTTTTCTTCTCATCATCTCCAATTTGACTACCCACTAAACTGAAAGGAATTGTTCTCTGTGCTGTCCCATTGAATTCAACGAACAGTTGTTGGGCTAGGTTCCAGGTTCTGTGATACATGGTAGGGCACTAATACAAAAGGTGAACTCTGCCCTCCTGCTGCTCAAAGTTCACTGGTAGCAACAAACAGGTAAACAGATTTGTGACTTATTACATGCATAAATGAACAGAAGTACAAAGTACAGTGGTGACACTGAAAAGGGAATGGGTACATATACTGGTTCAAGGCAGGGTGAGTCATGTCAGTGAAAACCTCAGAGGGAAGATTCCACACTCTTCAGGATAATTTACAATCGATGTAACATTTCCTTGTTACATACTTGATATATATCAGTCTCAAGCTATTGGCTTTCTAAATATTTGGCTTTCTATAAAAAAGAGATTATCTCTGCCTGGTATTAAATGTCTTTTCTCAAAATTGTTATGATGTGACACATTTAAGTTCAACCTTTTTCCCTTTTCTCAGTTGTCAAGAGAAACAGTGATTATGAAGAGAAGAGCAAGCACCTAAAACATTCACAAAGATTCTTCTTGTTCTAAAATTCTAAACTATGCTAGTCCATTGTGATGCTCTCAAAGAAATTAGTGACAAAGTAAGTGTCACTAAATGTTTTATCTTAAATGTATGCTGTGAAGCAATCTAGTTTTCAGAAAATACACATGTTCTAAAAAAAAGACTTACTTAACTAGAATATAATGGTTATTGTTAGTCTTCAGTTTTCCTTCAAAATGAAAAACAAATGTATGTTTAAGTCATTTTAAGTGACATACAAGCTATCTGAACTCACCAGATTTAAAACCATATGGTAGCACAATCTCATGTTGGAAATGTAATCAAGTCTAGAATTCTTGATTGTACTCTGTAGCTAATAGCTTGATTACATTTAGAATTCCTTTCTTCATTTTTTGAGTTTTCTTAGTTTACACTATTGTTCAGTCTCTTAAATTCTAGTAATGGATTTAGAATATTGTGGATGGTGTGATGTAAATGACAACTTGCTCATTATTTATTGCATTGAGATAGACCAATCAGTTTGTATACTTGCTGCACAGAATAGACCATTATATTGAGTCAGCAGGGATTGCAGCAGAGAAAAAGTTTAATGATTGAAAGGTGCCAAGTGAGGAGATGGGAGGAGACCTTTAAATACATCTCTCTGGGGAGTTTTGGGCTGGAAATATTAAGAGGATCATGGGGGGCAAGGGACTGGAAAATATAGGTTGTTGATTGGTCAGGGTAGGTGAGGAAAATAATCAGGATGTGGAAACTGCACTCTTTGGTGAGTCAGCTCTTCCTGGGGTCCCTCAGACAACTGATGTCAGTAGTTTCATCAGTATTCAGGATCTGCAGGAATATCTGAAATGGAAAACAACGTTTTATAATGTTCGTGTAGTTATCTCTAGAGCAGTTAAAAGGAATTACAACCTTGTTACAGGGTCTATGTGATTCTGAGGCAAGAGGCATGACAGCTATGAGGAAGCAGTTCAGAGAGCAGCTGACCTAGTGATCGATGATGAGTGTGCTGCAAGCTGGGTTTATTTTCCTTTCTTTCCCTCCCTTCTTTCCTGATTAATTTTATAAAGTTTTTAGGAGTGATTTCAACATCTTTTCTATTTTTTAAAGATACTGGTGCTTGTATAAATGTTTTTTCATTATTATTAATCACAATCCCCATTTTGGTGATATATCTAGAAATAAGTTATCAATAATATGTGTAAATATTTAATAATTATCTCTTTTTAAAAAATAAATGTCAATTTACAATGCAAGCTTATGTATACATAAAAGGCAAGAGAATATACAGATATCTTTGGAATTCATAAATCTAAAAGTAAATGTTCTAGATTTCTACACAGAAAACTTTATAACATAAATAATATATGTTAAAGGACTAAATAGCATGTTCATGTATTGGGAGACTCAACATCCAAAATATATCAATTCTGTATAATTTATTGATTACCTACCATATTGATAAACTTTTAGCATCCTTTAAACTGGAAGTTAATCTGCTAGGGTTAAAATATTTGTGATTTTAACACTGGCTGATTAATTTTATGTCTGGATTCTTTTACTTAACATAATGCTTCTGAAGATCTTTGACATTGTAGCAGTTATCACTGTTTTATTCCATTTGTGTGGCTGAATTATATTTAACTGTATGAATAAACCACAATTTGTTTATCTGTTAATCAGTTGATGGACATTTGGACTTCTTTTTAACATTTTACTGTGATAAATAGCCCTGTTATCAACCTGCATGTACCTGTATTTGTTTGAATATCGATTTTGAATTCATTGCGTCTATACCAAAAAGTAGAATTAATTAGCTATATAATTGTATGTTTAACTTCTGAGGAACCACTAAACTGTTTTCCACAGTGGCTGAACCATTTTACATTTCCCCCAGCAAGATAAGAGGGTTTCCATTTCTGTCTGTATCTCTAATATAGCCACTCTATCTATGAAGTTCAGCAGTGGATAAGATTAGCTTTGAGTGGTAGAAGTGAGGTTCATGGTCAACAATGGAAAAGTAGTGGGACACAGTGACTAGAAGGGGACAAAGGGGGACTTTGGTAAGGAAGAGTGGTGGTGTAGATGGTGCTGAGGTGTATATTTACCTTGTGAGAGTCTATAGGCCTCTACACTTACGACTTAACACTTTTCTGAGAATGTTATATTTCAATCAAATGGTGTCTTTAGAAATGCTGATTGCCGGGCGTGGTGGCTCACGCCTGTAATCCCAGCACTTTGGGAGGCTGAGGTGGGTGGATCACGAGGTCAGGGGTCAAGACCACCCTGGCTAACATGGTGAAATCCCGTCTCTACTAAAAATACAAAAAAAAAAAAAATTAGCCAGGTGTGGTGGCAGGTGCCTATAGTCCCAGCTACTTGGGAGGCTGAGGCAGAAGAATAACGTAAACCCGGGAGGTGAAGCTTGCAGTGAGCCAAGATTGCGCCACTGCACTCCAGCCTTGGCAACAGAGCGAGACTCTGTTTCAAAAAAAAAAAAAAAAAAAATGTTGATTATCAACAAATACTTTAGAGTGGTCATTAATACAAGTGATAGTAAATAAGCACTTTTTCTGAAATGGATGTCAATAGTCATGTGAGGGTCACAGCGGTCTGATAGAATTTGAAGTTCTAGCAGATGGTGTAAATTGTCATCTGATTCTAATCTGGTATACATTTTAGCACATAGTTGTCATACCAATTAAAAAATCATGTGAATAAATACTTACATTTCTTTTGACTATTTTGGCTCAAAATAATTATTTTGGTGTTGCTAGCACGGAAAAGCACCAGGAATAGGAGCTGGTTCTTTCTCAAGTCAGCAGCTCCCATGAAGGGAATTGGGTGCTAACATGACGAATCTCATTGCTTACCTAGATTAGGATTCCATTAAACATCTGTGTGAAATGGCTAATTCTCTGTACCATAGGATTATTTTCTAGTGACATCTTAGTGAGTGCTATCACAGTTAAAGTGATAACCAAATACTTAGATATTGTAATACTAGGAACTTTCATTTAGTATGGAATCACATTAATACACACGATGAGCTTGATGAATACTTTTTGGTTGAGACTGAAGAGTACAAAAGAGACTATTGCAAACTAGAAGTGTCAGATAACTTGTCTTCACATATTTGGGAAGAAAATAATACTGAACTGTCAACGTGTTTATATGTTTAACCTTGGAAACAAATTGTTTTGTCCACTTTTTCTAAACCTGTAGGTATCACACTAATGTCAGTGCTTTTAAAAAAATCTTTGTTGAATGTTTCTTTTTAAAATAATTATTTAAAAACATTTACATAACAAGATTATTGAGTTTCTAAAAGCACTGCATAACAACATTATTTATGTTCAGTTAACCATGTATTACATACACATGGTGTACAAGGCTGTGTTTTGGATGTGGTGAAAACAAGTAGATGGTGATGTTAAATTCGTTTGACCTTATGAAAATTAATATTAATATAATAAGGAAAAAAATCCATGTTTCATTCTCCGTAGGTCTGACCTGCTTATCTATTCCGTCCCCATGTGAGAACCTGGATATTTCAGTTGAAGTTGCTGAATTCACTTGCCCCTTTTCCTTCTTCTCCATGAGTACCACGGACTGCTGCTGCTTCTAATCAGCCATCTTGCCCCTCCTCGAGACAGAATTTCCCTTTTTTTTTTCATTTTTTGAGACACAGCCTCACTCTTTCACCCAGGCTGGAGTGCAGTGGCACAATATCAGCTCACTGCAACCTCCGCCTCCTGGGTTCAAGGGATTCTCCTGCCTCAGCCTCCTGTGTAGCTAGGATTACAGGCACACCCCACCATGCCTGGCTAATTTTTGTAGTTTTAGATGAGACAGGGTTTTGCCCTGTTGGCCAGGCTGGTCTCGAACTCCTGATCTGCCCACCTTGGCCTCGCAAAGTGCTGAGAGAGAATGACTTTTAAAAGGGCATTTCTATTTACCAAAATATGTATGCATTGTTTCTTGTGTTCTTCATTTCTTCCTGAGTATTTGGACATTTCCTTTTAGCCTGGAAAGTTTTTTAACATTCTGTGTTGTGCAAGTCTTCTTGAAAATAAGAAAGAAACTGATTTGACTCCATGAGAATGGTTTTATTTTGTTTTCATAAGGGTTCTGAAGAATATTGTAATCAGATATAGAATTCTACATTGATAGTTTTTTTCTTTCATTTATTACTTTAAATATTTCATTGTTTTATCTTTTAGTCTTCTTTGTTTCTGGTGAGAAGTACCATTATTGCTGTCTTGTAAACCATGTGAGTTTTTTTCCTGAGAATTTTTAATGCCTGCTATTCACCTTTGATTCGCAGAATTTCAGTTATGGTGTCTTTTGCATTTATATCTTTGAAGTTTACAGAGTTTCTTGAAGTTATTGGTGGGTTTCATTTAATCAATTTTAGAAAGTTCTTTACCATTTACTATTTGATTTTTATATCTGCCCCATTAGTTCTCTTACTTCTTTTTGGGATTCCACCTATCTATACATTACATTATTTGTTATTGGGCCATAAATCTCACATTTTTCATTTCATTTTTTTCAATGCTCTTTGTCTCCACCTTTTTTTTTTTTTTTTTTTTTGCTTCAATTAAGATACTGTCTTTTTATGTGTCTTCAAGGTCACGTATTCTTCCCTCTGTAGTGTTCAGCCTGCTATTAATCACAAATCATTATTTTTGACATTTTTTAAAAAAAATTTCTAACATTTCTATTTGGTTCCTTCTAACATTTTTATGTCTCTACTGATGTCCAGTTTCATCATGCATGTTACCCATATTTTCTATTTTTCTTTTTCTTTTCATTTTTTAAAAGATCTTCCTAATAATTCCACCATCTGGAACACTTTTGGGCTTTCATCTATGGATTGATGCATGAAGCATTTTTTTTTTTTTGCTTTTTCTGTAACTTGTATTTTCATTACATATAAAATACATATACACAATATAATTCATGCCTTAATACATATGTTATACACACAAATATTATACATTTGATATAAAATTATACTTTCTATGCCTCTGGTGATCTCTTACAGCCTTATTTCTCCTCCCAGTGCCTCTGCATAAGTCAGATGTCTTTGTCCTCTTTGAAGGTCTGGAGACCCTTGGACAGGCACATATTTCTTCTCCTGCTCCACATTCAGTTTTTAGTGATTGAAATACTAGAATACCTTATCCCAGTTCTTCTACTCTGCCTTCAATTGGATTTGGCTGAAAGTAGAAATGGATTTCTTTCCCTGATGGATTTCTTTCCATTTTCCTGCACTGCTTTTCATCCTTAAATGGGGCTTTATAGTGGGAGATTCCACATGCCTCAGGGCAGTTATCTCACCCTTCTCCATGATCCATTCACTTTTGATTGCCTCTGCCAATGTATTCATTCAAGTTCGGTGAGTGCCAGCTGGACCCAAGGGTGGAACTTCTCTGGATTCTAATCTGTCACTCTGGCCGACACGTGGCTGTTAAAAGTTTGTTAAAAATTTAGCTCTTTAGAGCTGTTGTTCTATTCGTTTATTCATCCATTCATTCAACAAATACTTTATAAGTGTCATCCATTTGCCTCAGTGTGACCCTGGCAATGAAACAGTGTGCAAGACAGAAATAACCAAGGACTTCTGAGGCTTAAAAAAACTTCTTCATGATGCCTTTCCAGGAATTGTGAAACAAGATAGAAATAAGTGGATTGAAATTCCTTGTACATGGCAGTATCTACAACACCTTGTTTCAAGAAATACGTAACAAATATAAACATTCATAGATTAGTTTGGGCTATGTAATCATACAGTAAATAATTCAAATACCACATTTTTGTGTGCAAATAAATATTTAATTCATATTGTTTTTATTCATTCTCAAGGATTTGTGTATTACACATAGATATTATAATATTTTTGTGCTGTGCTTTTGAAAATTAGCAGGATTTAATTTCAAGCAGGGGTTTCTTAGAGTGTACCATCCATCCTTATTACCTGTGATAAATGACAAGGTAATTGAGGGGACTGGCTATGGTTCACAGTGTCATCTTTCCTCACTGGGAGATTTCTTCATAAATTCTCTGAAATATTACAACATGACCTTAATGGACTTTGTGTAGATGCCAGTGTATACTATTTAAAAAGTCCCCCACAAATGATTCTAAGGTTCATAAGGAATATAAAGTATAATACAAATGCTAAACCACAACAATGACACTAGTGAAGAAAGGAGCTATCTTTATAATGTTTTGAGGACAATGGGAAGAAATTCATCAGGAAAGCTTCTTAAAGGTCTAATGCCAATTTTAATTTGTAGGGAATCAAAAGAACATTCAAGATTTGCACAAGGGTCTAATATTTCATATTTGCCTCTCAAAAATCTCTCTGTCACACTATGAAGGGGATAGTTTGGAAGGAGTAAGGGGCAAAAATTGAAGCAAGGGATTTATTTTTAAAAAATCACAAAAGCAGTGGTTATGTGTTTCATAAATAATCACCACATGATCTGGAGTGGTATCAGCTGGGAGTAGGCAGCTCCCAGCTCTTATCCCCTCAATAAAACCAAGCAGAAGCAATCAGAACCAACTTTGTCAGAACTCTGAAAAACAGCCCAAGGTTTACATCACCCAAGCAAGTATCAAGAAAAAGGCTACTTGAAAATGGAAGAGCACTTTGTGACATTCTTACTTGCCTTGTCCTAGCCCCTCTTCAGCAGAACAGCAGCCTTTAATCATTGGCAGACTGTGTCCCTCCATGGGACTCTGATCTGTTCTAACCTGTCTTGGAGCTATTGGAAGGGCTGACACAAAGCATTCGTTTCAGTATTGACTAATTAAAAGTTCATATGTATACACATCATATTTTTTATATATATCAGATATATATATATATAAACATATATATCAGAATAAAAATGTTTAAGTGAGTTGGATATTTGTTTTAGGAAATGCATTATCTCTGTTCTATGAAGCTTCATATGATTGCATTTTGGTGAAGCATTTTTCAGTATAGCCAGCATATTGAAGACTGTGCTATATATAATTTCATTCATTCATTCGTTCATGAAACATTCATCAGCTACCTATATTTAGCTAAGCATGTCTCCAGATGCTTGTCATAAAGTGATATATACAACAAGGCTCTTTTCCTCAAGGCAAACAGCTACTATGGGAAGACAGACAAAAATGTCAGCTGTTATCATGACCTATCCTAATGCTATGACAGAGGCAGGGGTGATAGTTAAAATAATTGATTACATGGTGCAGGTACTGACCACCCAAATGCCCAGCAATTGTAGCACTGGAGCAAGGTCATGTCGGACTTACAATCATTTTCTCAATTTAAGGGAGATATGGTATATCCTAGAGAATGGCCTTGGGAGCCTGTGTGGTCATGACAGGGCACTTTCAGGATTGGGTGCAATAGCTATTTATCAACTGGTACAGGAGTCTTTCAATCGTTTTAAAATCAGTATGACTCAGGGTGAGTACTTGAATGTCAGTCCTAGAAAAACCCAAGCAAAGGTCCCCTGGTACACAGAGCAAAGACCCTCAACCAAGGAATTGGGTGTCGGGAGGTTTTATCATGAGCGTTACAATTGAGCTATGTGTTAAGACATGAGCAAGAATTGTTCACATAGGAAACGAAGAGAAGAGTGTCCAAATGTGGTAGGTTAATGGCATGTAAGTTCAAGAAGCTTAACAGTTTGTAGTGATTAAATATAGCTAGTGGAGAGTATAATGTTTTGAGGACAATGGGAAGAAATTCACCAGGAAAGCTTCTTAAAGGTCTAATGCCAGTTTTAATTTGTAGGGAATCAAAAGAACATTCAAGATTTGCACAAGGGTCTAATATATCATATTTGCCTCTCAAAAATCTCTCTGTCATACTATGAAGAGGATAGTTCGGAAGGAGTAAAGGGGCAAAAATTGAAGCAAGGGATTTATTTAAAAAAGAAAATTTACAGGCTCGGTGCAATGGCTCATGCCTATAATCCCAGCACTTTGGGAGGCCGAGGCGGGTGGATCACGAAGTCAGGAGTTTGAGACCATCCTGGCCAACATGGTGAAACCTTGTCTCTACTAAAAATTCAAAAGTTAGCCGGGTGTGTTGTGGTCGGGCTGTAGTCCCAGCTACTCCAGAGGCTGAGGCAGGAGAATTGCTTGAATCCAGGAGGCGGAGGTTGCAGTGAGCCAAGATCACACCACTGCACTCCAGCCTGGGCGACAGAGTAAGATACTGTCTCAAAAATAAATAAACAAACAAACAAACAAATAAAAATGAAAAACAAAGTGAGAAAGACTAAGGGCTAAAATGAAGCTTGGAAGAGAGAGGACAGTTTAATAGTATTTGAAGAATGATAAAAGGCTGTTTATGTAAATCAATTATTGTTTTCTTCTTGTTTTTAAGCCAGTCAAATTTAAATCAATTATTTTATTCAAAAAGCATATCTTTTTTTTTTCTTTCCTGTTTTAAAAATGTTATTGAGACAGGGTCTTACTCTGTTGTCCAGGCTGGAGTGGAGTGGCACAATCATTGCTCATTGTAACCCTGAACTCCTGAGCTCAAGCAATTCTCCCGCCTCAGTCCTACAAGTAACTGAGATTACAGGTGCATGCAAGGATGCCTGGCTAATTTTTATTTGTCCATTTACTTTTCATAGAGATGGGGTTTTACTATCTTTCTTGGCTTGGTCTTGAACACCTGGCCTCAAGTGATCCTCCCTCCTGGTACTCTCATAGTTCTGGGATTACAGGCATGAGCCACTGTGCCCAGCCTCTGATTTCTTATTGATTAGATAAAATATGTTACTTATCCCCATGGCATTCTCATATTAACACACCTTCCTGGTAGATTTCATTGCATTCCCTAAGCAATAATATAGCTTTAAGCATTGCTTTGTGAGGATTGTTGTTTGAGCCTTGATAAGATGGTACACTGTAGTAAATCACAACGAGCAGGTAGACAGAGCCATAGGAAAGTGAGAGCATGTTTTACTAGGCCATGGAGTCCTGTTGGGGTTTATGAGTGTGAGCATTGCAGGTCTATTGAACTTCTTCAGGTGGACTCTAGAGTCACATATCAAGCAAAGAAGGAGAAATCACAGGAGAAGGCAGGTCCAAAAAGTGCCTGTGTGTTACAACATCTGGAAAGTTGGCTCTAAGTAGGGGTACTCAGCAACATAAAATTGTACAATGTGATCAAGATGCTATGTAAACAGTTTTTCATGGTAGCAAGCACACTGCTGAGCAGAGTTTGAAATATAACACTTAAACTTAGGAACTGAAGGCAGCTTGGCTGGCTTTATCTGCCTTTTTCACGTAGCTATGTAAGCTATGATTGGTTACTTAATCTCTGTGACTCTTATTTTCACATTTGCAGAATGGGGAAATTAGTATCTCCAGTGTCTCATTATTATGCAGATGATAAGCACCGCTTTTAGAGATCTTGCATTTACCGCGGTGACATGTAGAAGGTATTCAGTGTTTGTGCCCTTTCCTGCTCAGCCCACCGCAAGAACAACCCACCCAATGCCTCTTAATGTTGTGATACTAATTGGTGTAAGTTTCCCCTAGAGGCCTAATAGAATTGTAACTCAGTTAATTCGTATAATATTTATTATAATCTTGTAGATGTGGAAATTAAATAGAGCAACAGTACCTGGAATAATAGTTCAGATTTGTAGTAAGAATGACTTTTGGTTCTACCCTTTAAACCAACTCTTTTTTCATGTTAATCCCCTGCCTTCTAAGAATGAAAGGGAATTCTGTTAGTTCCTCCTAATTGGGCATTGGGCATATCTTCTGTGTCTGGTGGACTGACCCAAGTGTCTCCTCATCTTCAAAATGTATACATGACCTTCACTGGAAGAACTCAGAGCACCACAGCCTCCACCAGGGATTAAATAGATATTTACACTTGAATTTAAATATATATCTATACTCATAGGCTTCTATATATATCTACAACTCTATGCTTACAGTTATCTACACCCCAACACTTATATAAATATCTGTTTTCCTAACTTACATAGTTATTTGTGTCCCTAAGCTTATACAGATATCTATACCTCCAACTTAAATAGATATTTACACCCTAACTTATATAGCTATTTACACCTCTAACTTATATAGATATCCACAGCCCTAGACTTATATATTTACACTCCTAAACTTGTCTAAATACCAAATGCCTAATTTAAATATACCCCAACACTCTGAAACTTACATAGATATCAATAGATCTAATTTATCTATACTTCTCAAATGACATATTTACACTCCTAAATTTAAATGAATATCTATACCACCAATTTATTTAGATATCTGTACCCCTAAACTTGTATCAGTATTGTTCTAAAAGAAAGTTTTAATTTTTACAACTCTAAAATTGCAAACAAGTGTCAAGAACTGGGTTTTCCTACTGTAATGTTCCTTTATTAGAAGGTAGATATCATCACTGATAAGTGGCTAGGCTGTCATCAAGAAAAAGAATATACAGTTTAAAGAGTCAGAATTTTTTCTGAAGCCCATAATTTCTGTCTGTATAGCTTTACTCCCATTTGCTCATCTGGTTTGTCCAGATGGAACTTGTTGCTCTTATAACAACATCTGTGTTACAAATTGACTGATACTACGTAGCCTAATAATTAGATGAAGATATATAAGGAGTTTTGAAAAATCACCTTGTGGAGATGATAGCTTTGTTAGGGGTAGGTTTTGATTTGTGACTTAATGAAATACAGTACAAACTCTGTATCGAATTTGAATAATCACTTATCAGAGAAGGTAGGTTTCGATTTGTGACTTAATGAAATACAGTACAAACTCTATCGAATTTGAATAATCACTTATCAGAGAAGGAAGGTGGAGATAAATAGTCCTGTGTCTTCTGCAAAAGAGAAAAAAAAAATCAGAGAACTCTTCTGGTCACAGATACACTGCCTCCCTCCCAAACAAAGCAAAACACAGTAAAAAATGTTGGAAGAAAAATTGCTTCTTTAATCTTGAGGACCCTAGGTTCCACAGATAAGCATGACTATCCATGCCCCTGGCAGACTGAGTGTGGAGTAAAAACTGAGATGAGTAGGTACATTAATACGGATACACTTGACAAGAAGGAACAGCATATTAGTTAACTGCCACTTAAAACACTGAGTACTTACAAATGTTCTGAAGTTAGCCTTCCCAGGAGCATCTCAGAAACTGATCAATGTCATCAGACCCAGGTGCCACCACCTTTCTGCTCAGTCACCCAGAAGATGCCCTTTTTTTAGTTTCTTGTCTGGTTGTCTTATGTCCACATGGCGGCTGCTGCCACCACCTGCTTCATGTTGCCTCGTAGTAGCTTCGCATGAGGGAAGGTCATTCCAGGTACTTTTTAAGTAAAGGAGTACAGTCTTTTCTCAGAGCTCATTGGCAGAGTCACCTTATATTTCCCTGGGCAGAATAGGTTCTGTGCTTACTGTTAAGGCTGTCATGAGGACCTGTCATCTCAAAGCTAGGCACAGTCACATCGAAGCAGAAACAGCGCATCCTTATTACAGTTTTGCAAGATGAGCAAAGGGGCCTCACAAAAAAATAGCTGCTCAGAATTCTACAACTGCTAGCACATATCCAAGCCCTATTTTATTTTCACAAAGATATTTTCTCATGCTGCTGTATGACTCTTATCTTCTACAACATCCTTAGAGGGCTAAACATTGGGTGACTTTTTCCAGCTCATGAACAATTTCTCAGCACAGTAAGCTCTGAGCAGTGGGACAACAACCTAGAAAGGGGGGAAAGTGATTATTTCATTTATTATTAAAAAAATATAACTGGCACAATTGTGGATATTTATGTGGTACAGTGCGATGTTTTGAGGCATTATGTAATGATCAACTCGGGATAATTACCATATCTATCACTTCAAACATCCTGTTTGCAGTGACAACATTCAAAATCTTCTCTTCTAACTATCTTGAAATAGACACTACATTCTTATTTGTTGTAGTCACTCTACTTAATAGACTATAGAACTGTGTAGTAGAATACCAAAACAAGGTGAAAGTGATTCTTAAAGCATAGGGCATAAAAATTTGAGAGCCTCTGAAGGATCCCTTTGGCTTGCTACCTTGCATCTCTGTCTTGTCTGAGAGAGAAGAGAGCATTTCTGTGGATAGCCATAATGCTATGGACTGAAAGTTTGTGTCTCTCTAAATGGGTTTGTTGAGACCCCCATCTCTGATGTGATAGTGATGGTACATTTTGTATCAACTTCATTTGGCTATGGAATGGACAGTTAGCTGGTAAACCATGATTTTGGGGTGTTTTACTAGGCACTGGAGTCCTAGTTGCCTCTTAACTCCTTCTAAACTATCCTCTTCAGTCCCGGATTCATTCACCCTGTGAGTGAGGGTGTTTCAGGACGAGACTAGCATTTGAACCAGTGTACTGAGAAAAGATAACTCTCACTAATGTGGGCAAGTGTCATCCCTGTGAGGGCCAAATAGAATAAAAAGCACACAGATGAACTTTCTCTCTCTTCTTGAGCTAAGGCATCCATCTCCTGCTCTCAGTCATTGTAGCTGCTGGGTTTGGGTCTTAGGACTCTGCAGTGCTCCCTGCTCCACTGTTAGGCTTTTGGACTTGAACTGAATTGCCCACTGGAGTTTCTGGTTCCAGCTTGCAGACACCACCATATCATGGTACTTCTCAGCCTCTGTAATCACATGAGCCAATTCCCATAATACACCTGCTCTTGGGTATTTATATATTCTACTGTTCTGATCCTCTGGGGAACCCTTAGAAATACAGTGGTGGTATTATTGTATGAAGAGATGGGGCCTTTGGGAGGTGATTAGGACGTGAAGGTGGAGGTCTCATAAGTGGGATTCACTCCTTATAAGTGGAGACATAAAGGAGATGATCTCTCTCTACTATGTGAAGATGCAGCAAGAAGGCATCCCTCTGTAAACCAGTAATGAGGCCTTCACCAATAATGAAATCTGCTGACAGCTTCATCTTGGACTGTCCAGCCTTCAGAACATTGAAAAATGAATGCTTGTTGTTTAAGTGACCGAGTGTATGGGATGGCAGCCAGTAGTTATGGCAGCCAGATCTGACTAAGATACAGTCAGAGGGAAGGCTAGATGTTCATTTCCATGTCCCCAGAAGCGCCTGTGTCACCTTCCTCTGGGCTCCATCCTGGCCTGCTGGTTTCCACTAATTGGTTGTTAAAAGTCCCTTTGTGTCCTGGGGGATTAAATCTGCCTGTCGCTCACTTTAAGATTTGCCTCCAAAAGCCATAAGTGCTGGTTCCGACATGCAAGTCTACATGAGGCAAAGCCATTCAGACAAATTCCGGACCTTAGGGGACAACAAACTTTCCATTCATTTTTTTTTTTTTTTTTTTAATTTCAGGATTTTTGAAAAGCATGTATTCTTTCCAGGGGACAATATATATGATAAAGAAAAACCTATAGATTAGAGGGAGAAAGTAGAAAAATCTCTAAGTTTATGTGACAACATAAACATGTCAAATCATGGCTTGATAAATTATATTACCATAGTCTACTGAAAGGTGTGAATAAAAATTGTAATTATCTCTCAGTTTTCAAAAGACCTTTATGAAATAGATCATCTTGGGATTTTTGAAAACTTGTGTAAAATCAAGAGTTAAATGATTTCTATTTTAAACAATTGAAGTTTTTATTCTCAAGGCATGATTAAAGCAAGCCTCTCATTCAGTGGCAGTAACTCTGGAGGACCCTACCAATAAGTATTTCATGCTCACAGTGCATTATTTGGACCGTTGCACACTTTTAATCTCTTCCTATATCAGTGTCCTTTTATTTATTCTCATTACTTCAAGAATAATATTTCAATTAGGGCTAATGATTTCAATAAGTGTGTTCAACACCTAGTAATGCCCTTTCACAGGAAGAAGGCATACCATGAGAAAGGCAGCCTGAAACATTGTAGAAATGAGGAGTAAGGTGGAAGGTGGCTTTGGAGTAACACCAGAGAGTGATTTTCTTAATAATTTTAAACTAATTTTTGCACCAAATCAATC
>NC_045444.1:7487872-7493352 GCF_002776525.5 Piliocolobus tephrosceles | reverse complement strand
ATCTATCTATCTATCTATCTATCTATCTATCTATCTATCTATCTATCATCTATCTATTTTTATTATACTTTAAGTTCTGGGGTACATGTGCCAAATCTTTATGGATGAATATATGAATAAATTAATTATTTACAAAAAGTATACATATTTGAAGTTGAGAGAGATCTGAGAACTTATGTCTTTGATTTTCCTTCATCTTACAGAATTATAAATTGAGATAGTGTGCTTGGATAACTTATAAAAAATGATGCTGGCATTTTCTGAAAGAACCATATCTAGAACTTTAAAGACTTGATTCAGTATTCTTTCCATAATACTACACTAAATCTGAATCAGAAAAATTGATGAACCAATAAATAGGTTTCATATCTTCCCTTGTTAGAACATTCAGTAACACTCACAGAAATTAAGAACTTCTTCACACAGCCTATTCTTAGTCCTTTCTGCTGCAACATGTCCACTCATCTGAAACAACATTTTTAATCTGAAGATAGTTATAATATCTTACTCACCTGTTCACTAAGCTAAGTCACCTCCATAAATCATTGTCATATGCAGTAGCTGTATTTCTTTTTTTTTCTGTGAAAATCTGGGCATTCTATTATTTTACGAGATCCAAAGATAGCTCTGTCTCTTTTCATAATTCAATTGGGATCCCACAAGGGCAGATTCTGTTTGTCCACAATGGATTCACTGCTATTTGTTTCCTGTTTGTACCTTACTTATGTTCCATACAACAAATTAAGAGTATCACACCTGCTTTGTATCCATATCTATGATTAAAACTAAGAGCACTTGCCGTTATGGGTTATCTTCTTCTTCTGGTCAAGGGAAATATTACACTTTCCCTCTCTCAAGATAGGTGTAACCACATGACTACTTCCGGCTTATGAGGAATGAATGCACACGTTCTGTACCATTTCTGGCCTCAAGTCTCCCATAGACTATCTGAGACCCTTCTCTTCTCTTTCTTCTTGTCAGGTCCACTGAGGAGGCTCCAGGCTCCAGATGGAGAAGCCACAGAGTGATGGAGCTGTCTTCTGCCTGAATTGCCAGGAAGACCTTTGACCTGGAACATACAACTGATTTTGCGTGAGTGAAAAGTAACGCTTTAAAGACTTCAAGATTCTTTGTTTCTACCATAGTATGTGGCTTATTCTGGCTCATAGCTTTAATTAGAATACTTTATTATTTTTTAGGATTTTTAAAAATTTAAGTCTGAGAGAGTAAAGTTCATTGATTTAATTTTCTAGTGATTCATTTTTTTATACTTGGTTTCAGGCAGTTTGCTAAGAGCTAGAAACCTCAAAATAAACAGAACCCAGCTGTTCCCTCTAGGTCTGGAAGCAGGAAGTCTGAGGCAGGAAACAAACAGTAGCACAACCAAGAGATAGATGCTAAAATAGAGGCATGAGTACAGCACTATGGAGAACCAAGAAGCAAGGGCTTAATTCTGTCTGGAAAGTTACAATGGCTATATGAAGAGTTGAGCTTAAATAAGGGATGCATATGCGTTAATTTATTGGGTAAAAGTTACCAGAAGAACATACCACAGAAAGGAAATAGCATATTCAATGGTACAGCATGAGAAACAAACATATTAAAGTTTTCAGGCAAATCTAAAATGGAGGCACTATTTGGAGATGAAGGTAGAGCAGCAGACAGGGATCAGATCATGGAGGTCTTGTGTGCCATGATGTGGGTTGTGGTAGAGAACTTGTGGATGTCTGTTAGTAAGTAGGCTTTACCTTGATTGCTATCTGTGGTGGTTGTGTGGTGAATACTTGAAGTGCTGGCTAAGATGGATTCAAACAGTGTATACACTTAATATGTGAAGTCTACCATGGGAGAGTAGAGATGTAGCATTACATGATCTAATATTTGCAGTGAATTAGCATAAATCCAGTACACATGGGAGTAATTCATTCACTAAAGACCACAGCAAATATTTAGGATTTTACACTGCCTTATAACTGTGATTGATGAGGAAATATGTGGAATTCTGTGTAATTGTGCTCTCAAATCCGCTGACAGGTGACGTATTTTTAAAAAGGCAGAAACAAAAATAATAAAATCCTTAAGAGACCTACAGGATTTTTTTTTCCTTTCTTTTTGGCTTTTTAAAGAAAAAAAAAATTACTAACAAAACCAAAACAAGAAAATTCAAGTAATAAAGTGGAAAAATGCACAGTCTCCAAATTTTATCATTCAGGAAAAATTGTTATTAAGAATTGGGGATCTCCATTCCAGACAGGACTCCATGTGTATACACAGAGACTGATTGAGAAGTGAATGGTTTGGAGCTACGTTGGGGATGCAAGCTTGGGAGTATGAAACTATCCTAAGCTATTGCATATCTGTTTACAGGAATTAATACTATTTTGTAGAGATTCTCTACATGGAAGAACCTGATGGTTAAGACAGAAACCACAAACTACCACACATTTAAGCTCTGGTCCACACAACGTTCTTTAGATTCAAAAATTGAGTGTTTATGAAATTGGCTTTTTGTTCAGGATCACACAGCTGTTGGAGACAATAATATAATGTATGCCTGACCTAATGTGATGTTTTACTTGACCATGTTGTCTGGTACAGGTCATTGTCAAACCCTTTGGTTTGAGATTTATCTCCACAAATTGGGAATTTGTTTATTAAAAACGGAAGAAACATTTGTCTAGGGCAATCACGGCTTTCTGAACAGATGGCTAAACCCCCAGAAACTGAAATACCATGTGTTTCCCTTTAAAAACATAATCTATAACTGTTGAATCTAAAAAGGTACATATGGATTGTCTGAGCAGACCACCATTCATTGTATTAAAACACATAGTAGGTAGATTTCTCATTTTTTTTCTGAGACAGAGTTTTGCTGTTGTTGCCCAGGCTGGAGTGCAATGGTGCAATCTCATCTAACCTCAACCTACACCTCCCAGGTTCAAACGATTCTCCTGCCTCAGCCTCCAGAGTAGCTGGGAATACAGGCATGTGCCACCATGGCCAGCTAATTTTGTATGTTTAGTAGAGGCAGGGTTTCTCCATGTTGGTCAGACTGGTCTTGAACTCCCAATCTCAGGTGATTCCCCCACCTGGGCCTCCCAAAGTGCTGGGATTACAGGTGTGAGCCACCACGCCTGGCCAATTTCTCTAATTTTTATAATTGGTAATTGTTTAGGATATGACTATTCTCACTGCATTCTAATATAGACTGTTAATGAGTTCCCAGCTTAACCTTCTGTTGGTGAACACCCAAAGCTCCCCACTCGCCTTATAGGCCTGGAGACCTGAGAGGGTGTGTACAGAAGGTGAGAAAAATCCAAAAGCAATCATGGAGAAAAGATGAAGAATGTTGCAGCTCTATCCCAGCAACCAGTAAACTAGAGACTTGTTTTAAACATCAAAGTTATATGACAAAAATGGTTACCACCAAAACATTATAGCACATGAAGAAGAAAAAGAATCAATGTTTGAGGCCTTAAAGAAAATTATGTTCAACTGACAATAGTTTACAAACAAGCAATAGCTTACTGTCATAACTTACTGTTAACTTTCACATTACTCTAAAAAAGACCATAGCCCTGGAGTTACACTGTAACACAAAGATGCAATAAAAACAATTATTGTCTATTTAAAATCAGAACTACGAAGTTTATGTAGTTTAAAAATGTTTGATAATTTATGTTTAAAAGACTGTCAGAGAAAGTATGAGAGCAAAAGGGCCAGAAAAACAGTGCCATGGTGAATAACAGCTGGCTACAAATAGTTTTTATGTGTTCCCGCCATGCATCTTCATTTAAAGGGGCATGCAAAGGAGATGCCAACCAAAGGCTTTTGATTGCTTTTGCATATGGCATCTTCCCTTAGGGAATAATTCTGGATTACTTAGGGATATCCACAAACTAATAAGAAAGAGATACCCTATCATATATTTTACCACTTAACACAACAAAACCTGCAGTCTTCTTGACATGGATTTACTGCTGCTAGCATCTCTTCTGGTCCACAATATGACACGAATTTACTTTTCTAATGCATTCTGTGTAAATACGTCTGGTGAGAAATATTTTATCTGATGGGCATCTCAATGGAAAATTTTATTTCTAAGGTAGGAGGAACTTAAAGTGGTCAAAGAAATATGGCTATAATAAAATATATATTCTAGAGGAAAAGTGAAGATAACAGCAGCTGCAGAGAGAAAAACCCAGAAAATAATAAATTATATTTATAAATTTAAAAAAAAGAGGGTCTTAATAGATGTGTTTATTTGAAAGCTATAAATGCAACCAGAGGGTTTTTTTTTTTTTTATTCAGAACTCCTATATTTTTCTTTGGGGACAGAAATATTAGCGGTAATGGGGTGAATCACAGAGGCAAGAGAAACCTACAGAAATAGACATAAACTTCACAGTAAAAATTCAAGGAGTGTGTACTCTGAGATGAAAAATGATAAATTTCACCTCGGGGTTTGATTGGCTTTAAATTGATAGAATAGGAGAAAAACGAAATGCCATAGCAGAGACTGGATGTGAAGTCTCAGCCAGCCTGGTGACTAATCCTTAATTCAGATGGCTGAGAAATTGACTCTCCAGACACACTACTCACGGGAGTACAATTAATTTGTGATCTAGCCCTACCCAGCAGGATGGGTTCAGGTCCAGGTCCTCCCCAGCTGGACTTCCCATTCAGAGGTAGTTTTGAGGTCACAGAAGCAATACCCCTGTACTGAACAAGGAATTGGGCAAGCACTGAGGGGATAAAGCAAAGCAATGGAGGAAAATAACAGCTATCCTTCCAAATGACTGAGTTCTAATCAGTTTCTGCCTGTGCTGCTACACTGGGTTCTATCCACGTGACCAAATACTTTTCACAGAAACACAAGGCACCCAACTCATAATAGTAACATAGGGGAATACTGACAATGACGGCAATGCTGTACATAAAAATTAGTATGCTACCACTCAACGTTTTACATTTTAATAGAACTTATAGTGTTCAGAAAATATTTAAAGCTTATGTTTTTATTTCATTTTATAACAGTGCTATTTGGAAGGCAGGGAGTAATTGACAAATAAAATTATCCTACATTGTTCAATGAAAACTGACAGTGAAAGAAATAAATTAAGTCTTTGGCCGGGCGCAGTGGCTCACACCTGTAATCCCAGCACTTTGGGAGGCCGAGACGGTGGATCACGGGGTCAGGAGATTGAGACCATCCTGGCTAACACAGTGAAACCCTGCCTCTACTAATACAAAAAAAATATACATTTTTATATATTTATAAAAAAAATATATATATATGTGTGTGTGTATATATATATATATATATATGCCTCTAATAATAAAAATAAAAAAATAGCTGGGCATGGTGGCAGGTGCCTGTAGTCCCAGCTACACTGGAGGCTGAGGCAGGAGAATAGCTTGAACCTGGGAGGTGGAGCTTGGAGTGAACTGAGATGGTGCCACTGCACTCTGGGCCTGGG